>NW_016107361.1:8374884-8422249 GCF_001604975.1 Cebus imitator | reverse complement strand
GCCTGGCTCCCTGCCTCAGAGCCTTTTTTAAGTTGGTGTTCCAGTCGCCTGTTGAAGAGGGGCTGGGGTCTGTTTGTTTTCCCCTGCGGTCACTCACTGCGCTGGCTCAAACAGCGGCACTGTGGTTTGTGGCGCTTTTTTTTCTTTTTTTTGCCCTGGAATGTACTGTCCTGGTTCTCTGCTCAGTCCCCTTTTTGAACCAGCGTATGGGCGACTTCCCGTGACTCCAATCGCCAGCCTAAAGGGCCCCCGGACCAGTTTATTTTGTACGGAGAACCGCGGCTCTGGGGCGCCGACAAAGCAGCCGCGCGGGGCAAAGCAGCGGCGCTGGCCGGCACAGCCGCGCTGGCCGAAACAGCCACGCTGGCGACCGTGGAGCACCTCTGCCCGGGAATTTCCTAGTCTGTGGGCAATAAAAACACGGCGTCCACTCACCCTCTGCGCTTTCACTGGGAGGTGCAATCCTGAGCTGTTCCTAAATGGCCATCTTGGATCCACCCTCTAGCATAAAAATCTTAGAGGCATTCCCCAAATTGGGGTTAATCAGAAGTTAAAACCGCAGGTTAACGTACAAGATTAAGTTGCTTTAGTCTATAAATATAAATATACTAGTTTTTTTGTTTTTTTTAATACTAAACTTTCTATTTTAGAATAAATTTAGATTTAGAAAAAAAGTTCAAGATAATACAGAGAGTTTTCATAAACCTGTTACCCTATTAACAACCTCTTCCATTTGTGCAATAGTTTTTCCACAATTAATAAACAAATATTGACACATTATCATTAACAAATGTTTATATTTTGTTCAGATTTTCTTACCTTTTATCTAATGTAGCTTTTCTGTACTACAGTCCCCATCAAGAATACCAAATTACATTTAGTCATCACACCTCTCTTGGTCCCTCCTGAATATGACAGTATCTCAGTTTGTCCTTGTTTTTGACCCTCCCAGTTTTGAAAAATATGGTTAGGGCATTTTTAGGTATCCCTTACCTCCAATATATCTGACTTTTTTTTCAGAATTAGACTTACATATTTTTTCATAGAAAGACAACTGATTTAAGTGCCATTCTCATCAAACCAAGGATACATACTCTACAGATTGTATATATATATAATATATATATATATATATATGAACATCATGAATTTTTATTTTTTAATTTTAACTTTATATAGTCTTACATTTAAGATCTGTCTTTTGGAAACAGCAATTCTTTTTCAAAAAATCTATTATGATAATCATATTCATGTGCATGTATATTTTTGCTCATTTAAATTTGATGAAATTACTAATACAGTGGGCTTGATAATCTATAATAAAACTATTTTTCTAACATAAATTTGTTAGTTTGTTCTCTCATTTTAGTACATACACATTTAGCATATGTAGATTGATCACATATAAAGGTGTACATTTGACAGGAAAAAAAGTTTCACAATATTAATATAAGATCCCACATCAAAAAGCTAGAAAGCCAAGAGCAAAATAAGCTTAGAACAAAAGGAAGACAAGAAATAATAATTATAAAAAAAATAAATATGATTAAAAGAACAATGATCAAGAAAATTAATGAAATAAAAATGTGGTTGTTTAAATAAGAATAATAAAATTGATAAAGTTCTAGCAAGATGAAGTGAAAAAGAGATTAGAGGCAAATTATCAACGTCAGGACTGAGACAGGGATATTTCTCTACAACCACAGACATCAGCAGAACCAAAAAAAACCCCAAAAAACAAAAAACACACATTAGAAATTCTACACACCTAAATTTGAGAATTTAGATGAAATGAATCAATCCATTTGACAACAAAAATACCACTACATATCTAATACAAAATAGATAATTTTATTAGCTCTATAACTCTTAAGATATTTAAATTTATATTTTAAAAACTCCCCCAAAAAAACCACAGGCCTACATAATTTTAATTAAAAATTCTACCAAACATTTGAGGAAGAATGGACATAATTATATCTTAAGAAATAAAGGAAGAGAAAATATTTTGAATCCATTTTATGAAGCTATTAATTTCCTGATATCAAACCAAAGACAGTGCAAAACAGAATATAGAACAATATCCATAATAATTACAAAGATCAAAATTCTTATTAAAAATTATATAGAATTCACAAGAGTATAAAAAGATTAAAATACAGAAAGAGCTGTTTTATATAGTTTGGATATTTGTTCCTACCCAAATCTCATGTTGAAATATAATCTGCAGTGTTGGAGGTGGGGCCTGGAGCTCTTTGCATCATGAGGGTGGATCCCTCATGAACAGCTCAGACGAAACCCTTGGTGATAAATGAGCTCTCACTCTGAGTGGACATGAGATCTGATTATTAAAAAATGTATGTCACCTCCTGCACTATCGTGCTTGCTCCTGTTCTCACCATGTGATATGCCTGCTCTCCCTTCACCTTCCACCATGATTGAAAGTTTTCTCAGACCTCCCTAGAAGTCAAGTAGATGATAGTACCCTGCTTCCTGTAGAGCCCACAGAATCATGTACCAATTAAACCTCTTTCTATAAAAAATAAATTTGTAGACCACATATCTGACAAGGGCTTAATATCTAAAACATATAAGGAACTATTGAATAGTAAATTAATAAATTATCCCACTATATAATGGTATAATGGGCAAAGCAGCTGAATAGGTACTTCTCCAAAGAAGATATACAAATGGCCAAATATATATATATATATATATATATATATATATATATGTGTGTGTGTGTGTGTGTTCAACATCATTAGTCATCAAAGAAATGTAAATTAAGATCCTAAAAATGTACCCCCAAAACAAATCCCACTGCTATTGCTGCTATAATTTTCTGTAGGACCAAGGTGTGAGCTAGTCACACACCCCACAGCTTCCTGCCTATGCTGTTCTCACTAGTGTGGTCTCATCTTTCCCAGTGGCAAGCCCACAGTGCAACCACCACTGCCCCTACATTAACATTTTGCCATAACCTTGAGATGATGCTGCCCCCGCCTATCACAGCTAGTGCATGAACAAATTACCAGGGGCCATCAAGAGGCTTGAGGGTTGTCCATTCCAATTTGCTACTTTCGGCACCTGAACACTGCTCATGGGTTCTGAGATCAGGCTGACTCAACCTGCCAATTCCACTACAGATGGCATCCACCCACATGTGCCACCTGTAGGCCAAGAAAATGGCCCATCCAACCCATCACAGCCACCACTAACATCATTTCAGACCACTGGGTTCCAAAAGGTTGCCCCACCACTGCTACTGCCATCACAAACATCATACCCACTACCCAGGACCTAAAAACCTGCTCATATTTCCAGTCCTTTGCTGCCACTGCTGGCATACAAGAAATCCACCTGGAGGTCCAAGTATTGGCCTACCTAGACCCACTAAACTGGGGCCACCAGACACTGCTCTGAGATTCAAGGACAAACACACTCCACCTATCATTGCCACCACTGAAGCCCAAAGGCTAACCCCACTGGCATCTCAGACCCCAGCAAAACTTCACCATAGCCTCCAATAATAACAAAGCATAAGAGAGTGAAGAAATCAAGATATTACTGTCACAACTTATATCCAAGGAAAACATATAGAGACTACACTATTACATGCACCTGTAATCAAAACTAAAATGCTCTATCCAACCAACACAGCAGATACATATTTATGAAAAAGTTGTCCCATATGAAAGCAAATGTATAAAATTGTAATAAGTATCCGTTAACACCAGATGCACCAATATAAATTTAAGAATACACTAACATTTAAAAAAGAAAATTTGACACTTTCGAAGGAACACAATAAATCTCCATCAGGAGATCCCAATCTAAAAGATATTCATTAAATCCCAGATATATAATTCAAAATATTAATTCTAAAGAAGTGCAGGATTCTGAAAAACAATACAAAGGAATCAGAAAAGCAATTAAGGATATGAACAAAAAATAGATATTTTATATGACAAAACAAAATTTGGAGCTGAAAAATTCATTGAATTAAATACAAAATACCCTTGAAAACTTCAACAGTGGGCTAAATCAAGCAGAAGAAAGACTATCGGAACTTGAAGACAGGTCACGTGAAAGACAAAATGGAAAAAAAAGGAATGAGAAAGAACAAGCAAAACCTTTGTGATATTTATAAATCAAATAATATTTGAGTTCTGTGTATCTCAGAGGATGAAGAAGTAACAATAGCATTGGAAAACCTATTTTGTTAAATCTAAAATTTTACAAAAGAGTAAGATGAAAAGTTCTCAAGTCTAGCAAGACATTTAGACATCCAGATACAAGAGATTAAGAGAGTCCCAAACATATATAATGCAAAAGGGGTTTTCCCAAGGTACATTATAGTCGAATTGGCTAAAGTCAAGGAATAAGAGAGGTTTATAAATTTTTTTAAAAAAGGAAAATCATCTAATCACCTATACAGAAATTCCCATCAGATTAACAGCAGATTTATCATCAGAAAACTTACAAGCCAAAAGAGGATTAGATGACATATTTAAAGTGCTGAAAGGAAACACTGGCCACTTCAGGACTACATTTAACAAAATTATTCTTCCTGAATGAAAGAGAAATAAAGCTCTTACCAGACAACCAAACACTAAAAGAATTTATCACCACTGAACTGCCCATACAATAAAAGCTCAAGAGCATCCTAAATCTGGGAACAAAAGGAAGACATTTACTATAAATGAAAACACAAAAAAGAACACAATTTAACTGTAAATGAGACACAGAAATAAGAAAAAGTAAGAACTTAAATGGTACCACCACAGAAAACCAATAAACGCCAATCACAAACAAAACAACCATACAAAACAATTAACAATATAGTAGCAACAAAACGTCATATATCAGTGATAACATTGAATGTAACTGGAATAATTCCCCACTTAAAAGATAGAGACAGAAGGATGGATAAAAATTACACAATCCAAATATACACTGCCTACAAGAAATGTTTTTCACCTACAAAGACTCTTACAGACTTGTAGTAAAGGGATGGAAAAAGATATTTCACAAAAATTGAAACCAAAAGCAAACAGAAATCACTACACTTATATCAGATAAAACAGAAGTTCTGTCAAAAACAGCACAAAAAGACAAAAATGTAATTATATAATGACACAAAATACCTACCTCTATGAGTCACAGCAAAAACAATGCTTAAATGGAAATTTGTAGCAATTAAGACTTACATCAAATAAGTAGAAGAATTTCATATAAACAACCTAGCAATGCACCTTAATGATCTAGAAAAGCAAAAACAAATCTAAGCTGAAATTCACAGAAGGAAAACAATAATAAAGAGCAGAACAGAACTAAACAAAAATAGAGGCAAAGAAAGTAATACAACATCAACAGAACGAAAATTAATTCTCCAAAAGGATGGACAAAAGTGATAAACCACTAGGTGGACTAACCTAGAAGAGAGAATATCCAAATAGTCAAAATTATAAATAAAGATGGAGACATTACAACTGATACCACAGAAATACAAAATATTACCAGAGACTATTAAGAACAACTATATGCTGAAACTTGGAAAACCTAGAGGAAATGATAAAATTGTCTAAATATGCAACCTACTAAGATTGAATCAAGAAGAAACAGAAAGCTTGAACAGACCAGTAATACTTAGTGAGGATGAGTCAGTAATAAAGTTTCTCAACAAAGTAAGCTTAAAACCACATGGATTCACAGCTGAATTCTATTGAACATATTAAAAAAGAACTTGTACCATTCCTCTTGACAATATTTTTACAAAATTGGAGAGGAGGGAACTCTAATTCATTCTAAAAGTTCACCATTACTCTGATATCAAAATCAGGCAAGGGCACAACAACAACAATAAAAACTAAAACTAAAAAATATACCTGATAAATATAGATGCAAAAATCCTCAACAAAATAATAGAAAACACAATCCAACAGCAAATAAAAAAGATAATACACCCTGGCCAAGTGATATTTTTACTCAGGGATGTAGGAATGTTTCAACATACACAAGTCAATAAATGTGATGCAGCTCATCAACAGAATGACCAAAAGAAATATCTGATCATCTCAATTGATGCAGAGGAAAGTATTCACTAAAATTGAACACACTTCATGATAAAAAATCTGAATAACTAAAGCATAGAAGAAACAAATTAAAAAAAAAGGTGATGTTTGACAAACACAAATCTAATATCATATTAAGCGAGAAAAAGCTGACAATCTTTCCTCTAAGGTATAAAATGAGTCTAGGATGATCACTTTCACCACTCCTATTCAACACAGTAATTAAAGTCCTAGCCAGAGCAATCAGGCAATAGAAAGAAATAAAAGAGAAAACAAATTGTTTCTTTTTACAGCTAACATAATACTTTATATAGCAAAACCAAAATATTCCTCCAGAAATCTCTTAGAACTGGTAAACAAATTCAATGAAGTTGCTGGCTACAAAATTAACACACAAAAATCAGTAGATTCTCTATATGCCAATAAAGTAAACAAGGTAATCCCATTTACAATAGTTACAAAAAGAAACAAAATAACATACATCAGAATAAATATAACTAAGAAGTAAAAGATCTCTTCCAGTAAAACTGCAAAAAGCTGATGAAATACATTGAAGAAGATAAAAATGTTAAGACATTCTATGCCCATGGATCAGAAGAATAAATATTATTATAATGGCCATGCTACCCCGATCTACAGTTTCAACGAAATATCTGTCAAAATACCAACATGATTTTTCGCAGAATTAGAAAAGACAATCTTTAAATTTGTAGGTAACCAAAAAGGATCCCAGATAGCAAAAGCAATCCTGAGCTAAAAGAACAAAGCTTGAGAACGACACTACCTGACTTCAAAGTATATTACTACACTAGAGTAAGCAAAACAGCATGTCACTGATTTGTAAAAAAAAAAAAAAAAAACCAGACACATGAACCAATGAAAAGAACAGAGTCCAGAAATAAATCCATATATTTAAAGCCAACTAAATTTCAATAAACGCACCAAAAACATACAGAAGAATGGATATCTTTGTCAATAAATCATGCTGGGAAATGGCAGATTCATATGCAGAAGAATGAAAGAGTACTCTTATCATTCAACATATACAAAAATCAGCTCAAGATTGAATCAATACTTAAACATAAGACCCAAAACTATAAAATTACTAGAAAAGAAACATGTAGGGAAAACCACTTTAAGGCATCAGTATAAGCAAAGACGTCATGGCTAGGATATTAAAAGCATAGAAAACAATAAAAAAAATAGACAATGGGACTATATTAAATTAAAAAGCTCTGAACAGCAAATGAAAACAATTATTAGAGTAAAAAGATAACCTACTGAATGTGAAAATATGTTTTCACACTATATGACAAGGGACTAATATCCAGAATATATAAGGAATTCAAACAACTTAATAATAAAAAACTAATAATCCAATTGAAAAGTGAGCAAAAGACATGAATACATGAATAGGCATTTCTAAAGAAGACTCACAAAGGGCTCATAGAGATATAAAAAATTGTCAACTTTCCTAATCATCATGGAAATGTAATCAAAACAACAATGATATGTCACCTTACCTTAGTGATATGGTATGGTCAACCAAATCTCAGCTTGAGTTGTATTTCCCAGAATTCCCGTGTGTAGTGGGAGGGACCCAGGGGAAGTAGTTGAATCATAGAGGTTGTCTTTCCCATGCCATTCTCATGATAGTGAATAAGTCTCACAAGACATGATGGGTTAATCAGGGGTTTCTGCTTTTGCTTCTTACTCATTTTCTCTTGCTGCTGCCATGTAAGAACTAACTTTCACCTCCTGCCATGATTCTGATATCTCCCCAGCCACATGGAACTGCACGTCCAATTAAACCTCTTTTTCTTCCCAGTCTAGGGTAAGTCTTTGTCAGCACCATGAAAATGAACAAATACACATGTTTAGAATGGCTATTTTTACAAAGACAAAATATAACAGATTCTGTTGAGGATGCAGAAAAAAATTGAATCTCCTACGCTACTGGTGGGACTGTAAATTAGTACAGCCACTAGGAAAAACAGTATACAAATTTCTTTAAAAACTAAAAATAGAGCTGCAATGTGATTCAGTGCTCACACTACTAGCTATTTATGCAAAGAAATATATATTTGAATATCATAGGGATACTTGCACTCTCATATTTGTCATAGCACTATTAACAATAGCAAAGATAGGGAATCAACTTAAGTGTCCATTGATGGATGGATACATAAGAAAATATTGGTCTATTCAGGGATTCTACTTCTTCCTAGTTTAGTCTTGGGAGGGTGTAAGTGTCTAGGTATTTATCCATTTCTTCTAGATTTACTGGTTTGTATGCATAGAGGTGTTTGTAATAATCTCAAGGACTGAAGGTAAGGCAGCAATTAAGAGCCTAACACCAAAATAAAGTCCAGAACCAGATAGGTTCACAGACGAATTCTACCAGACATACAAAGAAGAGCTGATATCATTCCTTGTGAAACTATTCCAAACAATATAAAAGCAGGGAATCCTCTCTAACTAATTTTATGAGACTAACATCATCCTGAAATCGAAACATGGCAGAGACACAACTAAAAAAGAAAATTTCAGGCCAATGTCCATGATGAACATTGATGCAAAAATCTTCAATAAAATATGGGAAAAACAAATCCAACGGCACACCAAAAAGCTTATGGATACGCCAAATACCCTGACAATCATTACCCATTCCATGAATGTAACAATTACTCACACCTAATACATCTGTAAAATGTTTGTTTTCATAAAAAAAATCTGATGAACTATCACCTCACACCTAAGTATGGCTATTATCAGAAAAAGAATAAATGTTGTTGAGGATATAGAGAAAAGGGAACCCCTGCTCATTGCTGGTTGGAATGTAAATTAGTACAGCTGCTATAAAAATTATATAGACACAACTAAAAAACAAAATTTCAGGCCTGTATCCATGATGAACATCGATGTAAAAATCTTTAGTAAAATACTGGCAAATCAAATGCAACAACACATCCAAAAGGTTATCCATCATGATCAAGTAGGCTTCACCCAGGGATGCAAGGCTGGTTCAACATATGCAGATCTATGAACATAATCCATCACATAAACAGAACCAAAGATAAAATCAACATTATTATCTCAATAGATACAGAGAAGGCCTTCAACAAAATTCAACAGCCCTTTATGCAAAAAACTGTCAATAAACTACCTATTGATGGAATGTATCTCAAAATGATAAAAGCTATCTATGACAAACCCACAGCCAATATCATACTGAATAGGCAAAAACTGTAAACATTCCCTTTGAAATCTGGCACTTGAAAAGGGTGCCCTCTCTCACCATTCCTATTCAACATAGTATTGGGAGTGCCAGCCAGAGCAGTCAGGCAAGAAAAAGAAAAAAAAAGGATATTCTATTCACTTAGGGAAAGAGGAAGTCAAATTGTCTCTATTTGCAGATAACATGATTGTATATTTAGACCACCCCGTCGTCTCAGCCCCAAATCTCCTTAAGATAATAAGCAACTTCAGCAAAATCTCAAGATATAAAATCAATGTGCAAAAATTACAAGCATTTCTATACACCAATAACAGACAGAGAGCCAAATCATGAGTGTACATGATTTGTTCACAATTGCTACAAAGAGAATAAAATACCTAGGAATACAACTAACAAAGGATGTGAAGGACCTCTTCAAGAAGAACTACAAACTACTGCTCAAGGAAATAAGAGAGGAAACAAACAGATGGAAAAACATTCCATTCTCATGGTTAGGAAGAATCAATATCCTGAAAATGACCATACTGCCCAAAGTAATTTATAGATTCAATGTTATCCCTATCAAGCTATCATTGACCTTCTTCAAAGAACTGGAAAGAAACATGTTAAACTTCATATTGAACCAAAAATAAAGGGCCTGAATAGCCAAGACAATCCTAAGCAAAAAGAACGAAGCTGGAGGCATCATGTTACCTGACTTCAAACTATATAATAAGGCTACAGTAATCAAAACAGCATGGTACTGGTACCAAAACAGAGATAAAGGCCAATGGAACAGAACAGAGGCCTCAGAAGTAACACCACACATCTACAGCCCTTTGATCTTTGACAAACCTGACAAAAACAAGCAATGGGGAAAGGATTCCCTATTTAATAAAAGGTGTTGCAAAAACTGGCCAGCCCTATGCTTAAAACTAAAACTGGATCCCTTTCTTACACTTTATACAAAAATTAACTCCAGATGGATTAAAAATTTTAACATGAGAACTAACACCATAAATTCCCTAAAATAACGTAGACAATAATGTTCAGGATGTAAGCATGGCAAAGACTTCATGACTAAAACAGAAAAGCAATGGCAACAAAAGTCAAAATAAACAAATGGGATCTAATTAAATTTAAAGGCTTCTGCACAGCAAAAGAAACAATCATTAGAGTGAACCAGCAACCAAAAGAATGTGAAAAAACATTTGCAATTTACCCATCTGACAAAGGGCTAATATGCAGAATCTACAAAGAACTAAAACAAATTTACAAGAAAAATACAAACCCCATCAAAAAGTGGGTGAAGGATATGAACAGGCACTTTTCGAAAGAAGGCTTTTATGTGGCCAACAAACATATGAAAAAAATTGAACATCACTGGTCGTTAGACAAACGCAAATCAAAACCACATTGAGATGCCACCTCATGCCAGTTAGAATGCTGATCATTAAAAAATCTGGAGACAACAGATGCTGGAGAGGATGTGGAGAAATAGGAACGCTTTTACACTATTGGTGGGAGTGCAATTAGCTCAACCATTGCAGAAGACAGTGTGGCGATTCTTCAAGGATCTAGAAATAGAAATACCATTTGATCCAGCAATCCCATTACTGGATATATGCCCAAAAGATTATAAATCATTCTTTTATAAAGACACATGCACACCTATGTTCGTTGCAGCACTATTCACAATAGCATAGACTTGGAACCAACCCAAATGCCCATCAATGATAGAATGGATAAAGAAAATGTGGCACATATACACCATAGAATACTATGCAGGCATCAAAAAGGATGAGTTCATGTCCTTTGCAGGGACATGGATGAATATGGAAATAATCATTCTCAGCAAATTGACACAAGAACAGAAAACCAAACACTGCATGTTCTCACTCATAAGTGAGTGTGGAACAGTAAGAACACATGGACACAGGGAGGAGAACATCACATACTGGGGACTTTGGGAGGATGGGTGGGTAGGGGAGGGATAGCAGGTGGTGGTGGGATTAGGGAGGGATAACATTAGGAGAATTACCTAACACAGATGACAGGGAGATGGATGCAGCAAACCACCAAGCCATGTGAATACCTATGTAACAATCCTTCATGATCTGCACATGTACCCCAGAACTTGAGTATAATAATAATAATAATAAAAGATCCTTGCTTAGGTCTCATGCTGTCTAAAAATTACTTAAAATATAATTTTAAGTTTCCTTCAAATGACAGAATTATAGAGATGGAGACTAGACTAGTGGTAACCTGGGTGTGACTAGTTAAGTGTAACATGAAGGAGCCTTTATGTAATGGAAATATTTTGTATTTTGACTGCATTTGTGTCAATATCTTGATTATAACATTGTATTAGTTTTGCTGCTAATGTTGTAAGAAACTGTGTAAAGAACATGTGGTGTCTCTCCACTGTCTTACAACTGCCTGTGAATATATAATTATCTCAAAATTTGAAGGATGTTTAATTAAAAGAAAATCAATTATTATTTTTTACTCATTGATTTAGACACTAATTGGATATTGGGTTCAAACAATATAATTGGACTGAGAAGCACTAAATCTAATGCTTCTTATTTACAGTATTTCTAGTTCGTTTTATCAGTAATTGAACTTTAAGTAGCCTCTGTCTCCTTCCTCATCTAGACTATAGCAAGTCTTGTTCTATCCTGTGTTTACCATTTTTAATTTATGTTTCCTTTAGGTCCATGAATATAGAAATTGTATTTTAGAGCTCTGCTATCTTTCATATTTGTGTTTTTAAAAAATTAGTATCTATCTGTCTTCATCTATCTATTTACATGTTTATCACTGTCTTTTATCTATCTAGATTTCTTTAAGGAAGAGTAGGTGCTTTAAATGTGTTTACTTACTAGGTCATTTTGATGGAAAGAACCAGAATAAAATATACATATTTACAAAATCCCGGCATCCTTGTATAAAAAGGATGACAGATAGGCTACTAATCTTCAGGAAAAATAAAAGCAGTTAGCGCCTAGAGTTTAATAGCTTACAATTTTGTTGCTTGAAATACGTTGTGGCTATTTGAAATACTGAAATTTTTTACATGTTGTTTTCAGTGTTTATTCAGTGTGTGAGAAATGAATGAAGAAATGTCCTCCCAGAAGGATTATAATAGACCAAGTAGGGAACTAGATGAGCATAATTTTGGGAAAGCATAGACCAGGAGCACTTGAAACATTGTGGAGGCTCAGCATGTGTCAACCAAACAGTGAGAAAACTCAGTGGTGGATGCAGCATGGATCACCTCTGCTGGCATAGGAGAAAACCCCACTCTTTTGGCTCTGAACAAAACCAATATCGTCAAAGTGAAGGTAAAGCATACAACAGAGTGATATTGAACTTGTTACCCATTGATGGTATTCATTCAGTAGTTGAAATGTTTTCATTCAAAAATATTGATAAGGTAGCTACTTGATATTAGGTATTATTCCACATAATGAGATAACATAATAAACAAATAGACTAATTCTTTTGCCAGCTTGGAGCTGTGTTTAAAATATACAACTAAACAAAGATGTCAAAGAAATAATGAAAAAGTGATAGGAGCGCTTCAAGACTTAAAAGACAAAAATGTGATATACAATGCCTTATGTTGGAGAGGAAGAGGATGGTGTATGTCTTAGACTGATTCTTTTTTGTCCAGCTTTATTAAAGTATAAGTGACAAAATGGCATGTATTCAAGTCATTTGTGTGTGTGTGTGTGTGTGTGTGTGTGTGTACATACAATGTGAAATAATTGCCACAATTAGGCTAATTAACATACCCATAACTCAACATCCCTAATTTTTTTCGATATGGTGAGAAAACTTAAGATATATTCTCTTAGCAATTTTGAAGTATAAAATACAGTAATGTGCTGCATGACATTTCAGTCAATGATAGCATATATGACAATAGTCCCATAAAATTATATTGGAAATGAAAAATTTCCATCACCTAGTGGCTTCATAGGGCATTACCCTTCTTATGTCTAGATGTACAAACACTCAACATTGTGTTACAATTGCCTATAATAGTCCGTACAGTAACAGGCTGTACAGATTTGTAGCATAGGAGCAATAGACTGCACCACATAGCCTAGACATGCAGTATGCCTTTCAGGTTTGTGTAAGTCTACTCTGAGATTCACAGTGATGAAATCACCTCACAGCATACATCTCAAAATATATCCTACCATTAAGTGACACATGATTATACATGTTAACAATAGCCATCATGTTGTACATTAATTCTCCAGAATGTATTCATCTTATAACTGCAGGTTTGTACCTTCTGACCAACAGCTCCTTATTTCCTCCAACCTCCAAGCCCTGGTAACCACCATTCCACTCTCTGCTTCTATGTATTTAACTTTTTTAGATTCCATATATAAGTAATATTGCAATATTTGTCTTTTTCTTTCTCACTTATTTCACGTAGCATAATGTTTTCCAGGTCCGTTCCTCTTATTACAAATGCCAAACTGTCCTTTGCTTTTAAGATTGAATTACATTGTATCTAAATATATGCTAGAATATTTTAATCCATCTGTAGACACAGATTGTTTCCATATTTTTGCTATTGTGAACAAAGTTGCAATGAACAGTAGAGTGAACTATGTCTTTGAAGTAGTGATTTCTATTTTCTTTGGATGTTGCTGAAGAGGGATTGCTGATTATACTGTGGTTCTATTTCTAATTTTTTCAGGAACCTTCATACTGTTTTCCGTATTGGCTGTACCAATTTACATTACCACCAACTGTGCATTATTCTTTTTTCTTCACACATTCACCAATCCTTATATTTGATAATAGCCATCCTAACAGATCTGAGGTAATAGTCTCATTATGGTTTTGATTTACATTTCCTTAATGATTAGTGATGTTGAGCACTGTTTCACATATCCGATGGCCATTTGTAGGTTCTTCTTCTTTGTAAAAATGTCTATTTGGTTGCTTTGCCCATTTTTTTAAATCAAGAGACGTGTTTATTTGCCACTGAATTGTGTGGGTTCCTTATATACCTTGTATATTAGCCATTTATTAAATACATGGTTTTAACATGAATGAAAACAATCAATAAAATAAAAGAGCAAGCATGGATTTGTAAAAAGTATTTGCAAGCTATAGCTTATAAAGGGTTAGATTGCTTCTCAAGAAATCCCAGAAGAAATAACAATTTAGCTGAGCTCTGAATAAGAAAATTTGCCCATATATGAGTTGATCTGGCCAGAGAGCCTCTCAAGTAAAGGAAATAAGTTAAAATATTTGAAAATAAAATTTGTGAATACATTTGCATCAAAAATAGATGATATAGGGTAAGTACAAAAATACGTTCTTGCTAAATGTGTAACTTTAGTAAAACCAAATGAACTCACTCCTTTGTTTTTAGCAGTTCCTCAGTTATAATTTTTAGATGTGAGAATAGCTAGTTGTATTGGAGAAAGGTACAAAGTTGCACGATGTTGAACAGTCATCTCACAATGTATAAATGCACATTAGGCTGCTATCTTTATTTCTGCTAGCCTTGTGTCCTAAATGCTAGGAACACCTTGGCAAAAGGTGTAAAGAACTTGAGGGCTACATAATGCCTGCAAATGAACCATTTTTTACTGTATATTCTAAAAGATTTTAACACCTACCAACATTTCTTGTCAAAAAGCAGGGCTGAATAATGAACATAGCTCCATTTTATTGGTGATTTTTAGGAAGCAAGACTATTAGTTATTTCATGAATGAGCTGAGTAATGACATGGATATCTTCCACAGGGCCAATGCATCAACCACATTTTATAGATTAATAGCTTGCTGCAGTAGGTATTTTCTACCATATTTTCAAAATATAGCTCATATCTTGGAACCAATTGACACTATGAATATGTCAGCAGGGTAACAAAGGAGAATTGGGCTTTCTAAAATAAAGATGAGTAGTTCAATCAGAAAAAGCTAGAAAGAAATAGAAATAACATTGAATCTGTAGATTGCTTTGGGCCATATGGCTATTTTAACAATATTGATTCTCCTGACCTATGAAAATGGGATGGTTTTCCATTCATTTGTAAGATAGCTTCTTTCATCCATGTTTAGTAATTTTCCTAGTAGATATTTTCACCTCCTTGTTAGATGTATTTCTAAGTATTTTATTTTTTGCGGCTATTGTACATGGGATTAAATTCCTGATTTGCCTCTCAATTTTAATGTTGTTAGTGTACAGAATACTACCGATTTTTGTGCCTAGATTTTGTATCCTGAGATTTTACTGAAGTCATTTATCAAGTCTCAGGAACTTTTGGCAGAGTCTTTAGGGCTTTCTACATTATAGAACCACATAATCAGTAAAGAAGGCTAATTTGACTTCTTTTCCTATATGGATGTCTTTTATTTCTTTCTCTTGCCTGATTGTTCTGGCTAGACTTCCAGTAATATTTTGAATAGGAGTGGTGAGAGTGGACATCCTTATCTTGTTCCACTTCTTAAATGGAATGCTTCCAGCTTGTTCCCATTCGGCATAACTGTAGGTTTGCCATAGATGACTGTTACTATTTAGAGGTATGTTCTTTTGACATCTAGTTTGTTGAGGGTTTTATAAAGAAGGGTTAGGGAATCCATTAGCCCTACATTACCCATGGGTCCCCTGAGTTCAGTGGCGACAAAAGAGTGAGAAAAAGACAGATTAAGAGAAAAAGTGGGACCAGGGGGTGACAGTGGTGTCACCTTTTGGAGGTGACAGTGAAGGCCCTGAGCTCTGATGATCCACACTATTTATTGATTACAATTACTTTGATCTACAGTGTAGGGGTGGAGTGATGGTGGAGTGAATCAGTTAGCTGGAAGTGAATCAGTGAGCTGGAACTGGTCTATCAGTCTAAGGATTCGTAACAGTGGCGGTTTGGGAGTTTCACAAAACAAGAACATATGGTTATATTTAGCTTATTATCTATGTACAGCTGATGGAACACAGACCTTAAAAGAAGTTTACAACTCTGGCTATGTCATAGTGCTATGAAGGGATTTTACGTCCTTGAGCACAATGTTATGGTAACAAAGCCTAGGTCACCCGGCACTGGAACATGAGGCATGGAGAGGCCTTCCTCCTCAGAGGCCTCCCATGGCCGTCTGCAGTTTGCTTTTCCTTGTTTAAATGTTACGCATAACCAATTTATGTAGGCACTCTGTAAGTCTTTTTTTCCTTTGCTGTTTTTCCCAAAAGAAGGGATGTTGGATTTTTTCAAAATCTTTTTCTGTGACTATTGAGATAATATCGCTTTTAAAAAAATTCTGTTTATGCTGTGAATTGCATTTATTGTTCTGTATATGTTAAATCAACCCTGCATGACAAGAATAAAGCCTACTTTATTATGATGAATTAACATTTTTGTTGGATTTGATTTGCTAGTGTTTTGCTGAGGATTTTTACACCAATGTTCATCAACAATTCGGGTCTTTTGTTTTCTTTTTTATGTCATGTCATTGTCAGAGTTTGTTATTAGAGTGACGCTGGCTTCATAGAATTAGTTAAAGAAGACTCCCTCCTTCTCCATTTTTTTGAAATGGTTTCAGTAGGATTGATACCAGCTCTTTGTACATCTGGTAGAATTTGCCTGAGAGTCAGGTCCAGGTCTGACTGGTTAGTATTACTAGTCCTGGTAATACTAGTCCAGGTCCAGGTCTTTTTTTGGTTAGTATTACTGATTCAATTTTAGAACTCATTATTGGTTAGTTTATGGTTTCAATTTCTTCCTCATTCAGTTGTGAGAAGTTGTAATTTTACAGGAATTTATCTATTTCCTCAAGATTTTCTAGTTTTAGTTTTCATAATAGTCTGAGGACATTTCACATATTGTGGGATAGGTTGTAATGTCATCTTTGTTGTTTCTGATTGTGCTTATTTGGGGTTTCTCTGTCTTTTTCTTTGTTAAGCTAGCTATTGGTCTATTGATCTTGTTAATCCTTTTGAAGAACAAGCTTTTGGTTTCATTGATTCTTTGTATGGATTTTGGGGTCCCAATTCCATTCAGTTCTGCTCTGATTTTAGCTATGACTTTTCTCTGCTACCTTTGAGGTTTGTTTGTTCTTGCTTTTTCTAGTTTCTTCAGACGTGATGTTGGATCATTAATTTAAGATTTTTCTAACTTTGTGATCTAGGCATTTAGTGCTCTAAGCTTTCCTCTTAACACTGCTTTTGCTGCATTCCAGAAATTTTAGTATGTTGTGTCTGTTTTCATTTTTTTAGAGTTTTTAAATTTCTGACTTAATTTCATTGTTTACCCAGAAGTAATTTAGGAGAAAGTTGCCTGATTTTCATGAATTTGTGTGATTTTGAGGGAACTTCTTGGAATTGCTTTGTATTTATATTCTACTGTGGTCTAAATGTATGATTGATATGATTCTTATTTTTCTGAATTTATTAAGAATTGCTTTATGGTTGACCATGTGGTTGATCTTAGACCATGTTCCATGAACAGATGAAAAAAATATATATTCAGTGGTTGATGGGTGAGTGTTCTGTCAATGTCTATTAGACTCAATTGATCAAATGTCAAATTATGTCCAAAATTTGTTAGTTTTCTGGCTCAATGATATGTCTAGCCTTGTCAGTGGGGCATTGCATTCCCCCACTATTATTGTGTGAATGTCTCTAAGTCTTTCTGTTTTGTCTTTAGAAGTACTTGTTTTGTGTATCTGGGTGCTCCAATGTTGGGTGCCTTATATTTAAGATAGTTAAGTCATCTTGTTTGATTGAATACTTTATTATTATGTAGTTGCACCTTTATTATTATGTAATGCCCATATTTTTTCTTTTCTATTGCTGTTGGTTTAAAGTCCATTTTCCATTTGCATGATAGATCTTCCTGCAGTCCTTCACCTTGACATGAGTGTTGTTAAATGAAAAATGGGTCTCTTGAAGACAGCAGACATGTGAATCTTATTTGCTTATCCAACTTAATTCTTGTGCCTTTTAAGTTGGGCACTTACATTCAAGGTTAATATTAATGTGTGAGGTTTTGATACTAATGTGGAATTTTTACCTGATTGTTTTGTAGTTTCTATTGTGTCATGTCTTTAACAGGTCTGTGAACTATGTACTTAAGAGTAGTTTTCTAGTAGCAGTTATCATTCTTTCATCTCCATGACTAGAACTCCCTTAAAAATCTCTTGTAAGGCTAGTGATAATGAGTTATCTTAGCAATCACTTATCTGAAAAATATTTTATTTCTCCTTTGCTTATGAAGTTTAATTTGGCAGGGCATGAAATTTTTGGTTGGAGTTTGTTTACTTTGAGAATACTGAAAATAGGCCCCTGGTGTCTTCTGGCTTGTAGGGCTTCTGCAGAGAAGTCTGCTGCTAACCTGAAGGGATTATCTTTGTACATGATCTGACCTTTTTCTCTAGCTGCCTTTAAATTTTTTTATTTTTTTAGCATTGACCTTAGAGAGTCTGGTGACTATATGCCATGGTAAAGTTTCTTTTATATAGGATCTCACAGGTATTCTCTGTATGTCTTATATCCGGATGTCTACTTCTAGCAAGATTAGGGGAATTTTCTTGAATTATTCCTTCAAATGTGCTTTCCATGTTGATTGCTTTTTATTCTTATCCCCCAGATATGCCATTAATTTGTAACCTTGGTAGCTTTACATAATCTCATATTTCTCAAAGGCTTAGTTCATTAAAAGAAAATCTTTTTCCTTTATTTTTGCCTGACTCAGTTAGCTTGAAAGAACAATCTTCATGCTCTGAAATTGTTTATTCTGTTTGGTCTAGTCTATTGATAAAAGTTTCCATTGTATTTGAGATTCATTATTTTTTCAGTTGCATTAGCTCAGATTAAGGTTTTTTCTTTTTTTAAAGATGTTTACTTCTTTTATTTTCTGCATTGCTTTAGATGTTTCCTTTAGTTGATTTTCAGTCTCATCTTGGATCTCACTGAGTTTTTTTGAATACATAGTTTGGAATATCTTTCACTTCTCTGCCTCTATTTTGGGTAGGGACAATTGCTGGAGAGTTAAAGCAAACCTTTAGCAGCATCATATTTTATTTTTCATGGTGGCATAAATCTTATGCTTATATCTTCTCATCTGGAGAGAGTTCTGTTGGGTAAGGTCTTTTTACTTTGCTTCTGTAGTGTCAGACACTTCTGTCAGCACATTTTGCATTTGGCTGTAGGTTTGACCCATGGGCCAGTACATGGCATCGGCAGGTAGGAGACAGCTGTCACACAAGCAACTGTATGAACCTGATCTTTGTTTACTGTAAAGTGCCCTTTGTTGTTTCAGGTGAAGGGCTGGACAGTGGAGTGCCCAGTGCCCTGAGCTTCCTATTCCTTGTGGGTGGTGGGATACTGTTGTGCAGATGGAGCCTCTGACTTTCCCATGGTTATCCCAATGATGAGTACAATCACCAGCCCTAAACAGGGTGGCTGGAGGGAGTTCATGAGGAAGTGCGTTGAGGTCTCTGTTAGGGTTGTGAGAGGGCTGCATTGGCTCCCCATCCTAGATAAACACGAATGCAATCTGCTTCCCTATCACATCCCTGTTCTAGCACTTGTGACTTCTAGTTCAGATGCATACTGTAGTCTATCTCTGCACTGTAATGTGGTTGGGAGCCACAGGGAATGCCTGTTTTGGTAGTCTTTGTGGGAGTGGTTTCAGGGCAAAACCTCATCATGCAACTTGATACAGAAAGCTCTAAGGCTTTGCTTGTCTCCAATGTGGTTGGGCCTGTGGGAGCGGGTGTTAGTTGTGGTGGTGTCGGTTGGTTTGGTCAGCATGAACTCAAGCCATGGTGGAGGTGATTAGATTCCAGCAGAATTGGAATGGGGTTGGTTTCTCCTTCAATTCCAACACCCCTACATGGCCTTCTGGACAGTACATATGAAGGGGCTGGACTAGAGTTAGGTTAGCCCAGAGTTCAGATGCTAGCTGTAACAAGAAGATGCGGGCTGCTCTGCAACTCACTGGGCAAACTCTCAAGCAGTGGCGGGCAAAATTTTTAGGTGGTAGGAGCCTGAGGGAATACCTTACATTGTCTCTTTGATGATGCACTTGAAGAACTGGTATTTATTCATCACTTTCTTTCCTCTCCATGAGAATGGCATATAGTAGCTTCTTCTAGTTAGTCATCTTGAACATATCCCTCAGTGGTTAACTTTGAATATATGCATTTGGGGGTACACATTCAGAACGTAACAGTCTTCAATACTACTTTATATTCAAATTGCTTTCAGAATAGTTGGTTCAAAATCTCCCTTGCAATAGTGAGGTGACAGAACCAGTGGCCTATCAGTGACACTTACGTTCACAACACTATGTAGTAAAGCCCATGGGACAATGTGGCTCCTTTCTCTAAAGAGTAAGTCAGTGACTTGAAAACATACCAATATTGTACCACTTAAGGAGAAGTGTGTGGTAAAATTAGTCACTGGATTAGTCCTCTGAAAATCACTGTCCGATCACAAAGGCTATTTGAAGTAGGTATAACTCTTTAATACATAATTTCCCAAACTCTACGAGAAAAATGAAAGCCCAGATTTCATAAAGTGTCGGTTTTAGTGGCTGAAAATGAGTAAAATAAGCTGGCCATTATTTCCAGTTGATGTTCCAGACATTACAGTGCTGAAAAAAAACATCTCTGTGTACTATATACAAATTCCTGACTTAAAAAGCCATGAGTGTAATAACATGTTTTATAATGCCAAGTTTTTGAATAAGTTGTTAATTAGCAATAGGATATGGAACACAAATACTTCAAGAATGAGGAAAAAGCAAGGGATAAATTAATAGCCACATTGAAAACAACAGGGGCAAACAGGAGGCAGGATTTAATTAACTACCTGTCTAACATGTCTTCACACTGGCTGACAGATGTAAATTACTGCGATACTATGCATTGTTAGAAATCAGTGTTACCACATAGTCAGTAGAGCCCCTGAATATTTTTAGCATTTTTCTTCTTTCAATGTGAACTTATCCAAGTAATTAGATACACATATTTTAGAATAAAACTTAGAGAAAATTATGCATTTCTGACTTCTCTTATGGGTATTGAGACAAGAGGGTTGACTTCAATTGTACTTCTTTCATCAGTGATATTGTTTGTCTGTGTCCCTACCCAAATCTCATCTTGAATTATAAGCCCATAATCCCTACGTGTCAAGTGTGGGACCAGGTAGAGGTAATTGGATCATGGGAGTTGTTTCCCCCATGCTGTTCTTTTGCTAATGAGTGAGCCTCTTAAGACCTGATGGTTTTATAAGCATCTGCCATCTTCTCTGCTGGCACTCACTCCATCCTGCCACCCTGGGAAGAAGGTGCCTGCTCCTCTCATTTGCCTTCTGCCATGATTTTAAGTTTCCTGAGGCCTTCCCAGCAATGCAGACCAATGAGTCAATTAAACCTCTTTCCTTTATGTATTATCCAGCCTCAGGTATTTCTTCATAGAATTGCAGGAATGGACTAATACAATAAGTATCTCCAACCAAGAAAGAAGAACTGGTAAGGAGTTCCTTTTTAATGCTTTAATAACTGTTGACTGGTTAATTCTGACCAATTCTTTCACTGAGGACACTGACACTTAAAGGAGTCAGAAAACTAACAATACATTGAGGAATGGCCAAGCCAGGATCAGGGAGAAGAGATAAATCTGTGATATTGATCCCATCATCTGTGGCTATTTGTGCTTTGTAGGCTTTTGTAAACTCCTTAAGAACCAAGTGAGTGTCAGCAGCACATATAAAAATTACATAATAAACATAAGTTTATGTGTAGAAACTTTTGAGATTTGTAAAGGACCATATAAAAAGTTCTATTAGCCCATTCTCATGCTGCTATGAAGAAATACCTGAGACTTGGTAATTTATATAGGAAAGAGGAATTGACTCACAGTTCTACACGGCTGGGAGTCCTCAGGAACCTTGCAATAATGGTGGAAGGCACCTCTTAATAGAGGGACAGGAGAGAGAATAAGTGACAGCAGAGGAAAGGTCATACACTTAGATAACCATCAGATCTCCTGAAAATTCACTCACTTTCGTGAGAACAGTATGGGGGAAACCATCCACATGATTCAATTACCTCCTACCGGGTCCCTCCCAAAACACATGAGGATTATGGGGATTACAATTCAAGATGAGATTTTGTTGGGGACATAGTCAAACCTTATCAAAAGTCATAAGGCAATTTCTGACAAATTTCAAAAACTGATATACAGATTATATAAATTCAACTGGCATTTTATTATATTAACATGTCAATTAGAAAAGCTGTGTGTGTTTGTGTTATATCCTGAATTGCTTCCCACCCCATATATTCACATGCTAAAGGCTTAACACCAAATATGACTGTGTTTGGAGACACAGCTTTTAAGGAAGTTATTAAGGTTTTATGAAGTTAGAAAGCTAGGGCCCTAATTCTATTACACTGGCATTCTTATAAGAAGACACATCAGGAGTGTGTGCACATAAAGAAAGGGTCATGTGGGAACATGGTGAGAAGGTGACTGTTTTCAAGTCAAGGAGACAGGCCTCACCAGACATGAACCATTGTTACAGCTTAATCTTGGACCTCCAGGCTCCAGAGCTTTGATAAAATAAAAGTTTGGCGTTGAAGCCATCAAGTCTGTGATATTTTTTTATGGTAGTCCAAGAAGACTAAACACAGTTTAGAAAATAAGGAATGCATTTTTAAATAACCCAGGAGAATTACATTTTCTGTCATGAAAAAATAAAATGGTCCAAAATTATCCTTTCACCATAAACAAGTAGAAACTGGAGAAATTACAAGAAACAATTTTCAGTCATAGGCAACAGACAATGAAATACTGTCATCTCTGAGAAAAGGAAAACAAATTCAGTGAATCCTACCATTATGTACTTTTGGAACATGAAACAATTCTCAATGTCACAGGAGGGAAAATCTAAAATGAACGCAGAAATTTTTCTTGAAAGAGAACACAGAGACTAGAGTTCAAGGAATATGAGATAGCTAGAATTTGTGAGGCAGATAAGTCAAATTGATGGAGCTACAGAAAAGAAGAATTTTAGAAATCTGCGCAGGAATCCCATTAAGTCTTCGGGTGAATACCAATCGTACAGGCAAAGGGTGAAATTAACCAAGGGTAGAAAGGAGAGAATTTAACAAGAAAGGAAACCATTACTTAATAGCTATAATAACAAAAATTCCCAGGTCTCACTTAGGGTTAAAGATAGGTCGAGCTTTTATCAGTCAGAATATAGAGATATTAGTGAATACTGAGGACATGTAACAGAAAATTCAGATTTGTACCTTTAAAGTAGAACTCAATTAGCCCTCAGACAAAGGCAACTATAAGCCTGCACAGAAAGAGCTTAGAAACAAACCTTGACAAGATGAAACTGGTTATCAAGCCAACTGACTTCAAGAAGTTGAACTCTGTTTAATGGTATAAAACAGATAGTCCTCAACGTTTAAACTGCATTAATAATCACTACAGGTATAAAGAAAGAGTGAACAAAATTTAGGAGGAAAATGTCAATAAAACAAAAACAAATGAGAAAGGTAATAAATTCATTCAAAAATGAAAGTAATTGTAGATATGTTCCTTATGTAAAAAGATGAAAAAATATGTAAAGATGATGAAAATTAAAAAAAACTAAATTAAACACAATATAGAAATTGAACTTCTTCTTTTTTTTTTATTTTTTGAGACGGAGTTTCACTCTTGTTACCCAGGCTGGAGTGCAATGGCGCGATCTCGGCTCACCGCAACCTCCGCCTCCTGGGTTCAGGCAATTCTCCTGCCTCAACCTCCTCAGTAGCTGGGATTACAGGCACGTGCCACCATGCCCAGCTAATGTTTTTGTATTTTTAGTAGAGACGGGGTTTCACCATGTTGACCAGGATGGTCTCAATCTCTTGACCTCGTGATCCACCCGCCTCGGCCTCCCAAAGTGCTGGGATTATAGGCTTGAGCCACCGCGCCCGGCCTAGAAATTGAACTTCTAATGATGCAAAACAAAGAGTGAAAAACAGTGGATGGAATTACAGCAGACAAGACCTCAAAGAAGAAATGGTTAGTGAACTTCAGTATAATAGCAATAAAAATCCAAAATAAAATATACGACAAAGACGCTGAAAATAAATGAATAGAGCATTAGTGGCCGAGAGAAAATATCAAGCAATTAAGCAGTGTAATATATATTTGAGTAGAATCTCCAATGGGGAAGTCAAGTGAGAGTAATGTGGGTCATATACAAAAACATTGCTTAAAGAAATAGTAGCAGAAAATGTTATAAAGACTATAAAAGCACATATTCTAGAAATAAAATATTAAGCAGAATCAAATTGAAAATAAAATCATAAGAAAAGACATACTAAAGCAAATAATAAATGAATTGCTGAGAAGCAATGATAAAGAAAAAATCTTAATTGTAGGCAGAAAAATAGAAACTGCAAAGAATATAAATCATAATTGTAACAAATTTGTTATCAAAAAGTGCAATCTAGATGATAATTAAAAGCCAGCCTTAAAGTACTAAAAGAAAGAAAAAACTATCAACCCAGAATTTTGGCAAAGTGAAAATATCTCATAAATTGAATGTGAAATAAAGTATTTTCCTTCATGCAACAGATGATAAAATCATTGACAACAGAGATAACCTCTTAGTCTTTTATGCAAAAAGGAAATAATACTCCATTAGGGTTTTACAGAGAAACAGAGCCAATAGATAAAGACACTGACACACACACAGACACAGGCACACACACACACGCACACACACACACACACACACACACACACACACACACGGCAGGAAAGACAGATTTTACTAATTGGCTCATATGATTGCAGAGGTCGGTAAATCTGAAGTTCTGAAATTTTGTAGGCTCAAAATCTGTAGTTAGTTTTACAGCCTTGAGTCCATAATTCATTCTAAAATCCACAGGGCAGGGCAGCAGGCTATAAACTCAGGCAAGGTTTCTATGATTCAGTCTTGAAGCAGAATTTCTGTTTCTTTGTAAAACCTCAGATTTTGTTCTCAAAGGCCTACAATGGATTGAGTGAGGCCCACACAATTATGGAGGTAATCAATTTTACTTAAAGTCTACTGATTTTAAAGGTTAATCAGATATAAAAAAAACGTTCACAGCAGCATGTAGTGTTTAAACAAACAGCCAAGCACCATAGCCCTAGCCACATTGACAAGTAAAATTAATCATTATATAGCCCATTTAAAAATGTCTACCTACAAAATTAAATAAATAGTACTGGTAAAAATAAATGTGTGAGTAAACATAGAACATTTCAAATTTACAATATCTCATTTAAATATCATTGAGTAGAAATCTAAAGCTAAAACTAAGACTGTAACGATAAACTGTGCTGTAACATGTAGAAGTAAAAATATGATAATTGCAAAAAATATGAATAAATTAATTTATAAATTATATATTTGTAAGATACTAAAGTATCTATGAAGTGATACATTACTTTAAGGTACAGTATTGTTAGTTAAATATGCATGATGAAAACCCTAGGGCAACTACACATGAATGGACACCAATACACATGAAAAAGTATATTTCACAATCCAATACGGATGATAAAAATAAATTTTTAAAAATTCATATGGGAAAAAAAGAAACAAAAACCAAATGGAACAAACAAAATAAATAGCTCACAAAATAGTTAACCATAATCATCTTAAAGGTTACATAAAAACTAAATGGCGTAATTATACCCATTAAAGATAGAGCACCTAAATGTGAATGCAAAGTGTTACCTAATATTTGCTGCATATAATAAAGTGACATTAACTATAAATGCATATTTAAAAAGTAACAGAACAAATAAAGCATACACTATGCCACCATTAATCCAAGGAAAGTGAGTAGCTATATTAATATTACATAATTTAGACTCCAGAATAAATATTATAGTGATAAGGAACAAATTTTATAATGATAAAGTGGTAAAATAATTAAGAATATGTAACAAGCTCAAATATGTATGCAAGGAACACCACATTGTATAGGGAAAGTCTAATATAACTGGTAAGATAAATAGAGAGATTTATAAATATAGTTGTGATTTCAAAAAAAATTCTCTAAAATATAATGTGAACGAAAATATTTGTAAAGATATGCAAGTCTTGACTGACATTATCAATGAAGATCTTATCAGAACTTTGTAGAATGCTTCCCTCAACAACATCATAATGTGTATCATTACAATTGCAAATAAACATTCACTGATGTAGATAATTTGCTGGATCTTGTTAGTTTTTTTTTAAATAAAAGTATTAACAAATTTAAAACAATTTAATTCATGTGAAGTAAATTTTTTGATCAAAGCTAAATTCCCATATATTAGAAAATTCAACAGTACATCACTAAGTAAGTACCCATTGATCAAAGAATAAATCACAAAGGAAAATAAGAAAAAAATATTGAAATGAATGAAGATGAAAGGAGTATATCAAAATTTGTGGCAGACAGTTAATGCAGTGTTTTGCAGGGATAATAAAAGCTTATATTAAAAGGCACAAGTCAGAATTAAAAAAAAAAAAAAAAACTAAATTTGTACCTCAATAGAAAGAGAGAGAGAAATTAAGCAGAATTAAAAAAAATAAAAATCAATGAAATAGAATATATTCAAAGAATAGCAAAACTCAGAGAAATAAAAGCTGGCCCTTAAAAATATAATTAAGATTGATGAGCTTTTACAATAAAAGATTAAGATAAATAATTTATTATAAATGATCAACATTAATAATAGAGGGCTAAAGCCCACATCTTAATATTAAAATGCTATTTTTCCCTACTGTTGAGTATTAGGAACAAAGCGGTTTTCAGCTCTAATAATTTCTATTCAATATCCTTCTAAAGATTCTAAAAAATTCAAGAAAAAAATTTAAAAAGAGAAGAAGGAAGAAAGAAAGAGGGAGGAAAAAGATCAAAAGAAGATAAATTTGAGAATAGATAAAACAAGTCAAGTTTTTGTGCAGACATGATATGCTATGTATAAAATTGAAATTTTTTTAAAAAGTAATCGGTACCTATAAGTAAGTTTAGAAAAGTATTATGATACAAGGTTAGTATAAAATTTACACATATTTCTACATACTAGTAATATCCCATTGAAAATGGAAATTTTAAAACAATATCATGTACAGTAATACAAAAAATATAGAATACTTGGGACAAACAATAAAATATGTACAAGACTGAATAATAAAAAGAGCAAAATATTATTCAGATGAACATTAGAAGACCTGACTAAATTCATTTATTTCATTTAATTCCCAAGATAAATCCCAGTAGGCTTTCCACTGAAATTGAAAATTAATTTTAAAATCTATATGGAAGTATAAAGGACTTAAAAGTACCAAAGAGTTTTGTAAAAAGGAACAACAAAGTTGAAGGGCTAACCATCCTGATTTCAGAATTGATGCAGCTTCAGTAATCAAGACAGTGATTGAGGCATTGGTTTAGGAATAGACATCTAAATTAATGGAACAGAATAAGGAGGCCAGAAGTAGACTTACACTTAAGTACATGTGTACTTATACATTTGATTTTTCACAAATGCACAAAGATAATTACTGAGAAAATAATAAATTATTCAAAAAGTTGTGTTTGAGCAATCAGAAAGCACTAGAAAAAACAAAATAAATTTGAACTATTAACCTGACAGTGTAGGTAAAAGTTAACTCAAAATGAATCTCAGGCTTAAATGTAAAAGTAAATTACCATATTTTTGGTCATTTGAGGACAGGAAAAAATAAAAATTAGGAATCTAAGCAAAACCAATTCTATTTAAAAATTTACTATCAAGAAAATGAAAAGGAAAACCAAAAACTCATAGAAATTATGTACAAATCACATATGTAATCAAGGACTTACACCCAATACATATAAATTCTTTTAGTTCAATAATAGTCTTTTCAATAATGAAAAGACTAACTACCCAAGAAAAAACAGGCAAGTATTTGAACAAACACTTCACCAAAGAAGATATATCGAAAAACACATAAACATATAAAATGTGCAATATTATTCGATATTTAAAAATGCAAATTAATACCACATAGCATTATTACTACATGCATTTGATGTATATACACCCGTGAATCCAACACTATAACCAGAATTAACCTTTCTGTCAACACCAAAACTTTTCTAATTCTTATTATCACAGGATCTTTCACATGTCACTTCACCAGCCGGAAACCTCTGTGGCTGGCAGTTCCCCTGCTTAAGTTTTACTTGTACCCGCTGGGCTGGTTCCTCCCACTTGGCCCACCAGGCTGCCTCAGTTTGCGCTACTGGGCCAGATTCCCTCGCCTTTCAATTGTGTACCAGGCATAGAGCAGCAAAGGGCGTATGAGCGTCTGAAGTGGTGTACGGGCAAGCAAGTATGGGGTTTGGCCTCTGTCTACAGCCAGGCGTGTTGGCAGCTGTAGGGGGCCAGACAGCTGAAGGTGCCAGCACAGGTGCTGGATTTGTGCAAGACTGTGGCTGGACTAGGCATACCACAAGTGGATTTGGCAGTGGGTGCCAGCATCTGGACAAGGGTAATGCGGTGGCCTAAAAACTCAGAGACGCCAGCAGCCACGAAGCCCCAAGGGGTGGGGAGGGAATGTTACAGCTCTCTCATTCCTGCCACCCACAGCTCATTCAATGGTGGGGGTAGGGGAGACATGTTTTCAGCTCGTTTAGTCCCACTGCCTCACTCCAGCCCAGGGCTCCCAGGCTGGCCTGGCCCTGCCACCACTTCCTGTCACATGGAGCAGCCACCTGACATTGGCGGAGGGAAGGAGGGATGTAATATTACAGTTCTGGCTCCGGGATTCCCGAGGTCTGGGCCCCGAGAAGTTTGGCAAATGGGAGCTTGGAGAGCTCACCGGGAACATGTTACAGCTCCTTTCACTCTTACCTGTAGCTTGGTGATCCACTCAGGAAGGTGTTACAGTCCTTTTTGCACCCGCTGTTCGGTGGGTCCCGAGTTCATGTGCTGTGTACAGGAAGAATGAAGTTACAACATAGTCAACTGAAGGGAGAGCAAGGTGGGGAAGAGGTTTTTCGTTTTTTGTTTGTTTTGTTTTTTGTTTTGTTGTTGTTTGTTTGTTTTTAGATGAAGTCTTAACTCTGTCACCCAGCACCCAGGCTGGAGTGCAGGGGGCACGATCTTGGCTAACGGCAACCTCCGCCTCAGTCTCCCGAGTAGCTGGGACTACAGGTGCACACCACCATGCTTGGCTAATTTTTGTATTTTTAGTGGAGATCGGGTTTCGCCATATTATTCGTCAGGTTGGTCTTGAACTTCTGACTCCGTGATCTGCCCACATCCACCTCTCATAGTACTGAGATTATAGGAAGAAGAGTTTTGTTGAGTGCCAGAACAGCCTTCAGCAGAGAAAAGATCCGAAGCGGGTAGCTCCTACCCACAGGCAGGTAGCCGTGATGTGTGGCTAAATCTGGGATTTTTTATGGGCTTAGAATGGAGAAAGTACATGCTGATTGGTCCATGGGTTGGTCTGGAAGAAGAACCTTTTGAGTGGCTGAAAGCCATCAAGGAAGTTCTCACTTTGGGTGGTGGATTCTATCTTGAACTGGCACCCCAGTTTTCAGGTGTCAGGCAGTCTTTGGCTTGAAGATTGGTTTTCACCAGGGACCCTCCCCTAACTGCCTAAGAATTTGTCTGCCTCCTGCCACTACCAGTATTATAAAACATACCTTCCTCCAACTACATATGCAGGGAACCACTGATTACTTTCTGTCAATATTATGTATTCTCTAGAACTGTGATAAAGCGAATCATATAGTATGTGTTCATTTTGCCCGGCTTTTTTATTCAACATACTTATTTCAAGATTCAGCCACACTGATATATGTAACAGAAACATTTTTTTTTTCTATTTATTGCTGAGTAGCAGTCCACTCTACAGGCATATTAAAATTTTTAGCCATTTTGTTGTTAATGAGTTGTTGATGTACTACTTATTTGGCTCTTACAAAGTTGTTATGAACGTTCTTGTACAGATTATTGTGTGGGCATGTGTTTTTGTTTCCTGGCCTAGACACCTAGGAATGAAATGGAGTGGTTCTCTGGAAGAGAAAATTTAAATATTCAAGGAATTCCAAACATTTTTCCCAAGAGGATTTATCGGTATTCATTCCCAGCACAAATATGATGGAATTGCTCCACATGCCCACAACACTTGGTCTGGAGATTCTTTTTATGATAGCCATTCTACAGTGCATGAAATGGTATCATAGCAGTGATTTAATTTGTATGTCCCTATCGAGTAAAGATGTTGAGTATCTTTTCACATACTAATTTTCATCTATATACCTTGTTGGGTGAAGCACCTGTTCAAATATATGGTTCATTTTTACTGGATTGTTCTAATTATCGTTTTTGAATTGTAAGGTTTTGTTTTGTATTATGAACACAGATCTTTAGTTAGAAGTATATTTGAAAATATTTTCTCCCATACTGTGACTTGCCTTTTCGTTTTCTGCACATAGATCTGGAGATAGGGAGTTTATAATTTTGACGCAGAATTTATTTAATGTTTTGTAGTTCAAGAAGTTGTAATATTATTAAAGAAATTATTGACAACTGAAGATTAAACTGATTTTGTCCCATTTTTCCTTGTAGATTTATAATTTTAGCTCTTATTTTTAGTGTACATTTTAATTCTTGTACAAGGTATAAGGTAATAAAATAGTTTTACTTTTTTTTGCTGATGGCCAGACAATTGTTTTATTATCATTTCTTGAAGGTATTTTTCCCCATGGATTCTGAAGAAAAATATATGCACATTAAAATTTATGTAATTCTTCTGAATACTGTAAGTCCACAATCAGAGGTTTTAATTAAGGGATAGCTGTGCGTGGTGGCTCACACCTGTATCCCAGCTACTTGGAGGCAAAGGCAGGAGGACTGCTTGAAGCCAGCAATTGGAGACCAGCCTGGAAAAAATGCACACTGTCTCTGAAAAAAATAAAAATAAATTTGTCAGATGTAGTGCTGTGTATCTGTAGTCCTCGCTACTGGGGATGCTGGGGCCAGGGGATTGTGTGAGTCCAGGACTCACTGGGTATAGTGAGCTATGATTGTACCACTGTGCTCTGGTCTTGGTGACAGAACAAGGCTCTTTCTAGAAAAAAAAAATTTAAAAACTACATATAAAACATATTATTCATCTTCAGTAAAACTTTAAGGGGAAAAAGATATGTGCTGGCATCAACTAAGAGAAGAAAACTGTTTGACCACTTTACAGCATACTATGAAACAAAAGAAAACCAATAAACCAACAAAGACAAGATATGAAAATGGCAGTAACAGGGTATTTTGTACATAATCTGCTCACATATTATTTGTACAGTTTTTGCCTGTTTCTCATCATGCACCTAAAAATTGAAGTTTTGCAAACTATGTAATATCCTGATAAATTTTAAATTTTAAATAAAAATAAAACACCTTAGCTATGGGATTGGTAACTTTCTGTTTCTTAATTTCATGACATAATAAAATACCACATATATGGTTGACAGTGTTCTCTGGAAGTGATAAGCAGAATATTTCCCTTTGATTTATAATGCTAACAGAAAATTACAATGCTCCTTAATTATAGTAAGGAGAATGTAAAGTCACATTACTGAATACAGTTGTAGAAGGAAGCAGCATCATGTTTTATAATGAATTGTAAATTAATTTTATATACTTAAAACAGTTTTCTAATTGCAACTAGTTTCCATTTCTTTAAATATAAATGTTATATTTTTGATTTATTTTCATTAATTTTTTAAGAAAACACTAAAGTCTATAAACAAAACTGAGATCATTTCACTCTTTAAGCTAATCTGTGGTTCATGTTAAATTGCCTTGATTCAGACAATCATAATCTAGTCCATGTACTGTAAGATTAACATAGTGAATAGGGTCAGAAAAAAAAATTAATAGGCGGTGTTAATTCTACGTATAAAATTATCTAAAGAAGCTTAATTATGTACTCTAATGTCTCTTTTTTTGATAATTCCTTTATCAATTTTTATAATAAACTAACTGTATATTAACTTGTCATTAATTATTTTTATAGTATAAAAAGAGAAATTGTCAAACTTTCATTCTACAGCATTGAATATAAAGATAACAATGGCATTGTCTTGCCATTATTGTGTTCTGGCCAGAAGTGTTTAAAATGCCGACAGAACTCTAAAAATGTGAGATGACAGTCGATACACATGTAACATGGTATTTTCAATTAGTATTTTAATTATGCTTTGTGAAATCTAGTGATACTTTTTTATTTCCTAAAAATAAATTAGATAAATCTCATCAGAATTATCTACTCCTATGGATAGCCATTTATGTGATAAACCACTTTGATCTACAACTGCATTACAAAAAACCAATTGTCTCATGCTGTTCATGGAAGTCAGTAATAGGACACAGACTGTGATGCTATTAAAGCAATTCACTAACAGAATATTAGAATGTCTACTAAAATATCACAAATGAGTACCAGATTATATATTGTACTGGTAGAATGCTGTAACACTATAGAGTTTGCTTCTGTTGGACTATTTTTCCAGTAAATAATATTACTAACGTAATCATGTTTCTTGTCTAACACAATCCAAGTTTTGTCCCAAATTATAGCATTGCAGTCATCACAGTAAAATAAACTTTCTTTCTATTCAGGAAATGACTTGATACTTCTGTATGGTTTTCAAACTGTAAATATTTTGTTAACCTTGTATTTATAATATCTAAGTGCCAAGTATTAAAACATAGTAAATTTTGTTAAACTGTATAAAAACATGTCAAGACTCAAAGCAGCAATTTTGTTTTTACTGTTACAAATTTAAGTAGAACAAAATGAATATTTAAAAAAAGATATTGCTTTACATGACCATGACAATGTTCTCTCTAAAATCAAAGTATATTTACTATCTCACTTATTAGAAAACTTTTATTAGTCCTCCACCACTTCTTCTTCCACCACACTTCTGCCTAATGTGAAGCTAAAGGAAGTAGGGTTTTCACTGTGGTTTATAATACATCAGTGCCTAAAACTACTACATCCACTTTTAATGGCAGGTGCACTGGCATTTCCAGATATTGTTCATTTTGGTTCTCAACTCACTTACTAGCTAGAGTTCACTATGCTAGACACATCACCAAACTAGGCTTTTGTCTTTTTTATATTTCATGACTTATTACATCTTTTTCTTCATTCATTGATTTATTTATTCAACTTTCAATGTGCTAATATGCAAGAAACAATGTGAGATTCAAAGACGATTCAAACTATTTTCCTCCATTAAGATATTTACAGTGTAATAGGAAAGATAAGATAGGAACTGGGCCAATTTTTCTAGAACAAAACTACCACAAGATTAATATATACTGGCTACTAATATATTGAGATGAAGACAGTTTAACACCAGTGATGAATATGCTAGACGTATCAACCGTTATAGCTGCTTAACTACATCAACAATTTTACTACATCAACAATTTATATATATTCTGTGATATATAATTTCTTCTTAAATGTGAAGAAACTAGATTAACATTAAATATTTTTTTTGTACAAGCAAGCTGAGTTACTGAACTTGTATTAAAGAAGTTCTACACTATTGCTTAGCCACTATACTAAAATAAACCTTACTTTTTTTTTTTTTGGTGATAACAGAAACATTTCTATGATGCTTAGATTGTGAAATATTATCAGGTCTAAAATTTTTAGTGTTATTAAATTCGTGGTAAAATTATTATTATTAATTAGAAGTTAGCTATGTAAATTTGAATAGCTGGGGTCTTTGATTTTTATTGGGTGAGCTTTTCCTAAAATCAATAAGAATAATTTGAAAAAATAGATAAATACGTAGAAATGAGGTGCAATGCAGTAAAGACCACAGTGCATTCCATTGGAAGATGATCAAGTTTAGCTTCATGGGCAGAGTGGAAAGTTGTTACTTTTGGTATCCATAATCTTCTACAAAATAATAGCCTTTGGTCATTTTGAACACTATCAGCACTTTTCCTCTGATAAAATGAACGAGGAACTGGACAGACAAGCCCCTGAAATAGACTGGGACAGTTGTCATGATTCTAATAAAAGCTTAACAAAACTTAAAACTATCTCGTGCATCCAGATGGACTAAGGTTTTATTATAATACTTGTAGACACCTCAGTTCATGCTGCTAGCTTCTGCAGAAACAATATGTCAGCGTGACATGCACTGTGGCAATGTAATGTTTCTCTCAAAGTGAAGAATATTTACTGATGAATCTTATGGACTCCTCAAAAATAAATGTGGATAATTAACCAATGTGATTTTGATCACTCATAAAAACCCTGAGACATTTCCTTTCAAGTGGCAGCTGTAGATGCTTTCTCCTCCTCCCCTCAACAACACGTGTTTTCATTGTGTGGAATATATAATATTCTTGGTTAGCTTTTGAGCAAGCACTAGTGCAGTCTCAGCCTTTCTTACATAGCTTTTCCTAGGTCTTTTTATGCAGAAATAACGTCTTAAAAACCCAAGCTAAGTTTTATTCTATATGCATAATGATAAATCTGCACGCCTGCTGGGGGCCATTTTCACAGCTTCCTCTCCAATAATTAAATGACCACCAGCAAGCATATTACCCATAGAATTTAAATAATCAAAACATTTTTCTTAATACCCCCTCTTAGCAAAAATGATTTTTATCATTTTATTTCCATTTTCTTAACATTTTTAAAAAGTGTACTAGTGATTAAGGCAAAGGTTATTTCTTAGCACTGTTTAATCCTCTTTACGTAGTTAACATCAAGTATTTTTATTTTCTTGTGCAAATTTGTTGAATTTTAAAGTCCTGGTATGTGTTTTAAATGCATATGACAAGGTTTTTGTAGTGAAGTATGAGCATTAACAAAATAAGTGCCTTTTCTGCATACTGTTTTGGACATGAATGTTTGAATCAGTTTATCAATCTTAAATGTATTCTTAAATATATACATTTCCAGAATGAAAAGATTACATTACATATTTTCTCACTGTAATAAGATATAATGAATACCACATTTCAAAATCAAATAGAAATTATATTTTCTGCATTCTGTTATGCCAAAGAGTTATTTTGTATACATCCGGTGATTTGGCACCCATTGATATAGGATGAATCTAAGAACTATCAAAAGACAGCTATTAAACAAGGCAAAGCCTTGGTCTCAGACACTTCAGGAGGGAGAGATATTTAAATAAAAGGAACTAAAACTGAAGATAATTAAGGGCAGGAAGAAAATATCTGAGGAGTCATGAGGAGACTTAATCATTTAGATGAGAAAAATAAATAAGGTCTATAGAGAGACACTTGGTGTGATAATTTACTCAATATCTTGCCCAACAGCAAACACAATACATTATTCTAAGGAAACGAAATAAATACAAGTGTCCTGCATCATCGAAGAGAAAGCGAAAAGAGAGAGAGTTCTAGAGAGACAGAAATATAAGTTGGCAAAGAAACCTCACTACTCAGGAAGGAGGTACGCTTGTCTTAAAGAATGGCTCCAGGGTTTAACATTATTTGCCTTAAATTCACTAATATTCACATAATTTTCACTGTGTAATTTTTTAAAGTATCTTTTAACCTCTATAACTATTTGGAACTATAATGTTGGTAACTTGCATCAGATAAGTAGAAATAAAACATAATGAACAAGTAAAAGAGATCACAAAGAGAAAACCATTTTTTTATAATAGAGACAGTAGAATGATCAGGAACCAAACTTGGGCCTCCTGTGAAGCTATCAGACTTGTTTTATCTCTCAAAATAGAGAATATAACTGAGATACTGTCTGATAATTCTATACTTTTCTTTGTATAATATAGAAAAGTAATTTATAAGAAACAAAGAAAAGATCTTGATTTTTAACTTGGTACATTCAAGGATAAATCAATGATTTCTCATGCGCTTTTATCATTAACTAGATCTTTTAATCTAAAGTTTCTAGGAAAAATATGCTACATTAATTTCCAATTCTAGAAAATAAATTTAGAGTGTCTTTTTCTTTATTAAAACTATCTAGTAAATAATGATAAAAGACTTGAATCAAGATCTTATTTTTCTTGTCTAGATGTTTTATGTTTGAAGATCCTCCAATTTCCCTGTGTAATTTAAAATAGAGTTCTTAAGACATGTTTGCTATATATAATTTTTCTTTCCTATTTCAAATATCATTTTTGATTGTATTTTTTCAGTCTACTTTCTACACAATTTGATATATTTGCAGCCCTTCTGCCAAATTTTAATAATACCAGCTCTGAATTAAGCTTTGTTAGAAAATTGCAAAGTATACATCAAAAAACAAAAATTAGCCCATGTTTAAGGACATTTTTACATATGAAAAAAGCAATATTCTAGACATAGCTATATGAGGGCAAATCAGCCCATGCTTAATTCATAGTTTTATTTTTTAAAACAATTTAAAATTAATCCTAGCAAAAGCTTTCCAAATTATTCTATAATATACATTTATTGGAGATACAGTGGGTTCTCTGGTATCCTCACAAAGTTAGAGAAAAGCTTCTCACTTTTTTGAAGGTAGAAAAATTCTCATCACTTCTTAAAAAAAAGTGTTCATTTTGATTATGACTTTTTAGTTGCTATATACTTTCTTCACTCTCTCCTAAATCACTAAAAGGTTGGAAAATGGTAAGAAATTTCAGAGGTTCACGGTACATGAATCAAGTCTTCAAACTTAATGGTGAAATAGTACTGTATATGAATCCAGGTGCTCTGATGAAGGGTTATTTTCAGTAAATGTTGAAAGGTTGACAGTAGTTGCTTTGTAGATTTGGGGAAAAACCAAGTTGATAACAATCACGTGAAATTGCTCTCTTAATGGTAGACATTTTTTAAAAGGAAAGAATTTATTTGGAATGCTGACTTTAAGCCATGGGATATACTTCCCGGAAACTTCTTACAAACTTATTATTGACTCAACTTAAAACTGTTAAAATAATAAAGTAATACAAAATATGCTTTCCTTGTCTTCATCAGTGCACATATTTCTGATTATTGCCTATTTATCGCTATTTTGCTCTATGATAAATATAATAGGTTGAGAATTAAGTGTAAGTATCTGAACCCCAGTCTATGTTTACACCCATTTAGCTTGTTGCTTCTAACATAGTCAGATTAAGCAGACTAAATTTGGTAAAACAGTAATCGCAAACAAGACCCACTTTCAGAAAAGTAACATTAAAAACACTGCTATTTTCAGGGAAAAAAGATGTGATTGCAAGTGAACTCTATATTTACTAAAAGATAGAATAGATTAGTTCTCTGGGATAAAAAGTAACAATGGATTATTCTGTAATGATCAATCAGTGGTTCTAACATTGTATGGTCTGAGTATTACTATTTATTTCCCATCTTCACTCAGAACATGGCTTCGGAGGACATGATTGAGAAGTAGTAAAAGATGGAAAAGGAAAGAAAGAAGTAGATGATCATAACTGAAAGAACTGATACAGAGAAAAGTTTTGTTTTTTAGGTTTATTTTAATGACCATTCCAGAAAATATCTGAAATAAACCATTTGTTCTCCAAAGTTCATTTTCTTTAATAATATACATCTCTCAAGCTTTGTATTATATTTAATCGTACATCTTCCCTTTCAAATCAATAATGTATTTTTGCTAAAGAAATTATATATTTGTGTCTTTTAAAGTAAAAAATGGGTAATTGAATTAAAAATGAAAGGTTTCTTTGGCATTTCCATTTGAAAAAAATATCCCAGAGAAAATGATAGCTTACAAGTCTGTTTTCCTTATTTAAACATCTATATGTTAATATTAATACAGGTAATTTTGGTTTGGATTCTGGTTTTATTAAAGTAGGATTATTCTTTAACATCCTTTAATCAGATGATCTAAACTTTGGAATTTTTTATTTTTTCTCTGTACTATGAAATACATTATTTTTGGTAATCACTGACAACTTCTCATAATTTTTTAAATTTATATTTCAAGTTAGTGATATCTGGCAAGCTTACTTATCAGTCACTTGTTGACCTTCTGCTTTTCAATATTCTATAGGTTACTCAATTTCAATATTTAAATGTTTTTCAACCCCTTACTGTCCCATATGATTCTTTGTTATTCTCTAATCATTCATAAGGCTCCATTCAGCTGCTCATGACTAAAACCTAACACTTTTCCCTGATATTCCAATATTTCTTCTATTGCCAATACCCTATAATATTCAGTTCATCACAATGTATTCATGAGTCTAATATTCAAAATACCTTAATATTTCACGTATCTCATACAAATTGAGTGATCTGCTTGCCACTGATAATAATTAATTGATCAGCTGCCATCACCTACTATGACAAATTCTGACAGATATTACTACTTTTAAGACTTGCTTTGAATTTCTTCTTCATAATGTAGCCAAGATAAGCTTTCCATATTTCCGTTCTTTAAATCCAATTGTCCTCTGCCATGAGCCTTAGATGAAGATTCTACCACATTTAACCCAGTGGTTTAATTCTTAAAAAATCTTGAAAACAGAATTACAGATATTCAGGGTCACAAGAAGAGAACTTCTAAGAGAGACATATTCACATTCTAATTCATATTTAATGCTTAAGACACAATTAGACTTTATTAACTATTATCTTAACTTTCTATACCTAGTTTATACATGCTCTTAAGTAATTGCAAGAAGTCCTAAATGAATATCCATAAATACCTAATGTCTATATATTTTAGTACATCAGTAAAGCTTGCAGCTTAATGCTTGTGATACATAAAAACCATTAAATAATTTTAGTTTTCTTCAAAATAAGCTTTTTAAAAAACAGTTATACCTTTTGCTGTGAATCAAATAATAATCATTGGAAAATGACTCAATATATATCAAAAATCAGACTGAAACATTATTTTCTTTGACCAAAGGAAATATAATTCTGCTTCTAGCTTCCTTACCAACAAATATTATAAAGATTTGGTATTATATTGTGCCTGTAAAATGAATTCCTCAGCATGCCACAAGAATCCTCCTTGATCTGGGCGCTCTTCCCTGCTTACTGTCATCTGCCACTATTCTTGCCTTGTGCTCTGGGTTCCAACCATAATGAACTACCTGCAGTTTCTTATGTGAATGTCACTGGAACATACTTGTATTTTCACGTCAGGGCATTTGTACCCTGGTTTAGTGGTACATATGACCTTTTTTTGTAGTGAACATAGATTTATTTCTTTCTAAAACAAACCAAAAGGAAGAATACTTGATACTTCTACATGTATTCTTGAGTAGGTATCAAATATTATTAATTATTCAATCATGTATTATGTCTTAAATCAGAGATTATATTCTCCATGAAATCTGCTTTTGGCCTAGATGCCCATCCTTTTTCCTGTTTATATTACCATCATGACAGAATTCAGATTTTGTTTCTTTTTAATGGCCTATGTTGTTGAATTCATGAGATTTAATAAATAATAAAGGAGATTTTCAAAGATATATACTGGGTTTATTTAAGATATTATATTGAGAGCAGATGGAATTCCAAATAGAAAAAAATCATACGTAAGCTACACAGCAGAAGTGAGAGTTTGTGAAAGTAAATAATCTTTCAAGCGAGCAGAAGGAGTATTTTGGAGAACAGAGAGAATTAAGGTGTGATAAGTCATGAGAGTGGATTCAAATGATTAAAACTAGTAATAATATTTTTTAAAATTGAAATTTACATTTAGAAGACAAAATTCAATGCACTCGAAATTAATATTATATATTTTGAAAAAGACATATAGAAATACTGTTAGGGAAGTTATTAAGCATCATTGCCTAGACTGACTGAAATGAACATAAATTGGTACAATGAATCATAAAAGTACTACAGTGATTATATGCTACCCAGATTTACAGATAAAGAAAAGGAGAAATTTGAGATGAACTTCGAATAATTAAAAACAGCTACAACAACACATTGCTTCTAGAAAAGGTTCTTGGAAACGGATAGAGAAGGAGGAAACAATCATCTAGACTCTGTCCTTTGGAGGAAGTTTTGCCAGGGAAATGGAAATGATAATACCATGTGTCATCACTGGGTATGCCCACCTTGTCTGTCTTGGGCTTTATACTGGGCTTGAATTGATGTTATTTTTACTGGCTTATTCAACTACGTTAGGCTTTAATTCCCTCAGATTATGAAAAAGCAAAGGAAAAGGGGGTATGAGGAGAAAATCTTAGGCTAACAACCATAGTAGTCATTTTCTTTTACATGTTTTGTATCTTTTATTTTAAATAGTTATTCTTATATTCAGACACGAGTAGAACATATTTTTAGTGTAAATTTGTAACCACCAGAGATTTTGGGGAACAAATTTGAAGTATAAAGCTAATTGTTTAATGAATGTCCTAAAATAATTATATTTTTCCCGTTATTAGGATCTATATATTTTCTATAAACTTGCCAAAACTGCTATTTATATTCAAGCCTGCATATTTATTTAGCTATCATTTTGACAATGAAGTTCCTGTAAATGTATAAAACTAGAAAAATAATTAGACAACTTTCAAATACAGGTATGTACGTAAAATCCACTTCATAATGACCTTATATCCATTTACCTTTTATAAAGTGTTTAAAATGTAAATATTGCAATTTATATGCAAGGAAAATATTTACTCACTATTTCCTGTGGATGATGAAAGTCACTTTATTTTCATATATTTATTAACCACAAATCCAAAAAATTTATGCTGATCTAGAAACGTTTCTATTTTTACATTTCAATGGATGACTAAGACATAATAGTCTAGAAGTGAATATAAACTTTTTTTTTTATCTTTTCCATTAAATTGTTACTCATAGCAGAATGAGGAGTGGAATCTTCTCTATAAATTATATTGTGTTTGACATTAAGGATACCATATGAATCTTCCTATTAGGTGACTATTTTCACATCAATTTCTCTTGAATAAAGCATCTTTATACATGCAGTCTCTTTTTTATAGCATTAGCTTTTTTGTTATTGCTTTAGTTTTTGTCATAGCTGCTACGAATCAGTGAAAAAATAATTGCTAGTTTTACACATGGGTCTGATTTTAATAGTAATCATAATGATTACAAATGTTTTGTGTCTGTAAGATAACACTAGAATTTTAAATTGCCTTATGCAATATATACAGTAAATATCTACTAGCATGGATTTTTTTAAATCAGTTTTGATCATTTGTTTACATGAAATTACTATAAGTGAAATTCTAAAATATAATGGTACATAACATCCTCAGTGAAATTTTACTGAAATGAAGATAGTCTAATCTAATATCAAAGTCACTGGGTCTTACAAAAAAAGATATCATTCAAGAAATTGGAATTCATGAAAAATTGTATACTGATATGCTGATAATCCATTCTACAGTTTTTTTTAAAATCATAAATAGCATTTCTCATTCATATTTAAAATAGATACAGCATACACTTCAAAACTCCAGAAAAACACAAAAGTTTTTGGACTTCTGGCTTGGGTCAAGATAGAACAACAGAAATCATGTTTAGCCTACTACCTGAAAAAAGGAGAAAAAACAGACCAAATATATGAAGCAATGGTTTTTATAACATAGATCATCAAGTAATAAAGGACAGTAACTTCAAGCTAATAGGTTTAATCCTAAAATGTTTTGACTTACCGCCTAAAGCATTTCCAGGCCCCGGTGTATGATAGGGAAACCAAAGTGAAGCCTACAATTTCAAGAGACAAGAACAACTGAGAATCCAGGGTTGTCTAGGTAGGGTAAGTTCAAAAAGCAATTTACCAAAGTTAAAAGTCCTGCATAAAAAGATAACTGCTGATGTTTCCAAAGGGTCTCCCTTCAAGGAATCAGCTAACTAATGAGTAGTGTATGTACAGTAGGAAACTACTCTTTACTAAGTAAAGAACCAAATAAATGATTGGAAAATTTATAGAATATATCAAGATAATCTTGTAATCACAAGATTAGAAATATTTTGTCTTATTAAACATAGTTAAAAACCTTATAATTCACAGAATCAAAATCTCATAAGATCCAAATCAAACTCTCAGAGATGAAGATGATGACACTGAAGGTTAAAAGTATTTACAAATAAAGATTAAGGGTAGTTGAGATAAAATTAGTAAGTTTGAAGACATAGCATAGAAATTATCCAAATGAAGCTCACAGAATAAAAAAGGAACTAAAAAATAAGAGCACCAAAAACTTGCAAAACAACTTTTAATCACATAATATATATATAATCTAAGTCCCTGAAAAAAGAGAAGGGTAATGAAAACTTTTTGAAAAAAATAAATTTAAATTAAAAAAATTATTTTATCTCTTCAAGAATGTGTGGGCTTTTATTTTTTTAAATAAATTTTATCATGCATATTTAAGGTATACAGCGTTGATATTATGGGATACATATTAATAATGATAAAGTTACTATAGTGAAGTAAATTAATATAGCTATCATCTTGCCCTTTTTTTGGTTGTTATTTTTGTGGCAAGAGTAGTTAAATTCATACAGCATTAATCTGAAATACAGTATAATTTTATTATCTATAGTCCTCACACTTTATATTAGCTCTGCAGACATTCATCCTACATAACTGGTTGTACCTTCTGATTATATCACACAGTTTCTTCCCCAAGGTACCCTCCACAGCTGATAGCCACTGTCTTGTTCTCTATTTCTGTATATTTGACTTTTTTATATTCCACATATATGTGAATTCATGTAGTATTTTCATTTCTGTGCCTGACTTATTTCACTTATCATATATGAACTTTAATGCAGATTCAATAAGTTCAATGAAACATAGTGTACTCAGTATAAAAAATAATTATAAGTGGAAGTATAATGTTTTTAAAACCAATGATAGAGTAGAATCTTAAACAGCCAGAGAAAGGGGATATTATATACTGAAGAACTAAGGTAAGGATGACAGCCAAGTTCTTGGAAACAAACCAGAACATAGTGGAGAAACATATTTAAAATCCTGAAAAAGTAGAAAGAAAAGAAACTATTAACTAGAACAAGTGAAAATATCTTTCTAACTGAAGATTAATTAAAAGCTTTGAGGCATACAAAAACTAAAATAATTAATTCCCAGAAGATCTGCATTGTAAGAAATGTTGAATAGAGCTCTTTGGGTGAAAGAAAAATGATACTAGATTTTGTAAATATTTGAGAAAAACACAAACTATGTAAATTTTCATAATTCATATCAATTTAAAAGCTAATCCATTATTAAAATATCTATGCATTATGAGGTTTATAAAATACGTAAAAATAAATTGTATAATAACTTTAGCACAAAAGCAAGAATTAGAAAAATAGGAGTATATACAGTAAGGATCTTAAGCAATACACAAAACCATATAATATCACTTGTATTGAGAATGTGATAAGGTCAAGAAGTTAAGGGGCTTCTGCCAGAGCATAGACTAATGCATTGCCTTCACCACTGAAATTGGTGATATTAATACAAAATCTACTGAATTGAGCAATAATGTAGTCAATTTATATTATGAAGCAAACTTATTATCTCATCACACGCTAGCATTTCAAGTATCACTGCAGTAATTAAGAGAAGGAATTTTAAATAAGTATCATTCAAATGTTCTAGGAAGTAAAGAAAAATATGCAAAATGTCAGTAGATAATTGGAATACCAGCAGTACTTATTTTGCGTGCCACCATGCTAACTGCAACTTGAGTAAATCAAAACCATGACCTTGCTTTGCAAGATTTCAATGACTGAAGAGCTGTGCAGAACAAAGACAGTTCTGATATGCAAGAATTTCAGTTAAGTAGACTGTCTAACATGTGTACTATTTTCATTTAAAAAAAAAGTCAAATGGAAATTCTAAAAGTGAACAATCTAATACATAAAATTATAAACTCAGTAGGCAAGTACAGAAATAGAATAAGCAGCACACGATAGGGCTACTGAAATAAAAGACAAGTCAATAGAAAAAAAAAAAAATCCAAACTGAGACCAAAAAAAGGGTAGAATACATGAAAAAGAACACATAGGACATGTACAACACAGTAAAAAATCAAACATGTAAAAAATCTAACATAGTAAAAATCTAACTGCAATTACAGAAAAAGATGAGACAGAATTGAACATAGCAAAATTAGTGAGTGATGAAGTTTCCACAGTGGTTGATCAATACCAACTCAGGCATTTAAGAAGTGCTATGGATCCCAATCAGATAAATACAAAGAACACATGTAGGCACATCTTACGTGTGTTTTTAAACTTTACTCTCTTTTAAAAGCTATATATATGCTAATATAAATATAAGTATGTATTAACATAAAATAATTTATAACCATATTAAATGTATAAGAAATCAAAACTATGAAATATACAAAATGTGTATGAAATTCATTTAATAAATAACAATAATGCCTCTATTATTTTATTGTAACAACATATACTGATGAAACCAACTATATTTTCAAAACAACTATATTTTCTGAAACAAAATTTAATGAGAAAAGTGACATTGCTTCACATTTTCGCAAATATATTTAATATTTTGTTTGCTGGAAGACAGTTGCATTATCATAACTGCTTCTGAATTTAATCTGCTATGATATATTGTTTTGGTAGATGTATATAAAGAAAACCTGGGCTCAAATAATTATATAGTTAGAAAATGGAGGGGTATTTGGATTACAACATTTTTTCAGATAACTGGGGATATTTTTATTTGATATAGACCAACAATATCTTTGTAAAACTCAGTAATTTTCAAAAGACATTTGTAATGTGGAATGTAAAAGAATATCACCAAACTTTTTGTACTCTATTACATTAAAATGTATTGACCCAATGTGTACTTTGAATGGACCTTATATGCATGAATTAATGAATCATCTTGTAACATCAGTTTTTCTCACTTTGGAATAACTGCTAAAAATAAAAAAAAAAGACAAAGAAGGAATCTTAAAACCATCACAAGAAACCTTCATTGTAGAAACAATATGAAAGAAAACAGAAAAATTTATCAGTGTCTTTAAGGTGTTAAAAGAAAAATTAAAGCATATTGTTCAGAAGAAGTAAAATGATTTCAGACAAAAACATTAAAATGCCTAAAGGACTCAAGAAAATAGGATTACTTAAATATATGAATAAATATAAATGAACCCTAACTATATAAAATAGTGATAGGTATGTTTGGTATGGCCTCAAATATAGGTAAATCAAAATGCATGGCAATATTGAAAGAAAAGGAGTACAGCCCACGGGGATAAAGTCTTTTAAGTTTATAGCATTGTTGGAAAGGGGCAAGAGTAATATTTGCATTCTATTTTTATTACTCTTATAATCTGTATTACTCTCATAATGCAAGAATTCACAGATACTATTTAAGGTAACCACTAAACAAAAAGGAAAACAGGGAAGTGATATAAATTTGATTTATTGCAAAGAAAGCAGAAAATACTCAAGACATGTATGTAAAATAAAATAAAACTTATTGTAAGATCAATATAAATGCAAACACAAATAAAAAATAATGTTTTATATATGAAGTTGGAGGTATGGGTCGTCTATCAAATAAATAATAATCTTTTATCATTTTTAGTAGTTTGTGTCATTTTTTAGGTAGCCAGTTCGCATCTTTCTTATCAGACACATCAGGATAATACCAAGTTATTTATAACCACTAATATATTCAAAGCGCCATGCTAGGAAATAGGAGAAATAATACATATAGAAAAATAACTTTAATGCAAGACAGAATATGTTAGATTCAGTTCTCATCACTGTTTTTTCTATATCCTATTTGAGACCAATGGCATCATGTTAAAAAAAAGAAAAAAACCTGTTGAGGTTACAGTACTGGTACAATCTTGACTTGAGCCAGAGGTTTTTTTTTTTTTTTTCCAACAAATGCTTAGGTGAATTTGGAAGCTGGAATTTAACCTCTAAAAATGTCTTCAAATTAACTGTGAACTAATTAAATTAATGTTCATTCCAGGTGAGCCTCAAATTTTGCTGCAAAGCCTAGTCACACCCTTTAATGAGCTTTCTTTCCTTTTGTTATGTTCACATATTTATTTATTGTCATGTATATCAGTAGTCTACTCCATATTCATTCTGATTATGTCATCCTCTCTCTGGAAATAAATCTGAAATGACATAAGGTCAGCCAATTTTTCAATTTCAGTTGCAAAGGTCTTCCCAGGAACTTTAAAAAAACACATGAAACTTGCAGAGTAAATTAGAATCAAGAAAAACTTCACCAAAACTGGTACTAGTAAAAAAAAAAAATCACTTCTAAAGCTCTCTTTCTAGAATCATGCTATTATATATGTGGACAAAGATAGTTTCTTATTTTACAAGGACTACATAATGCTTTATGCAATTGCCCTCACGTTTGGCAATATTTATTAATTATCAAATAAACTTTGAATGGCTTTATCCTGATAATTATTTATTACTAATAAAGAGCCAATATTTATTAAGTATTGTTTATCAGTCAAAAACCACAACAATTTTTATTATTATATTTATAAACACTTTTATATTTATATTATTGTGTTTATAAAAACTATTATATTTATAGGATTCTAAGGAAGACTTCATTATTGTCATCAATTTGTAGATAAAGGAACTAGGGTATAAACATGGTAAGTATATAATTTAGGCTTTCTAATGTGCGCTAGAGTGAAATTCAAACCTGGACAGTCTGAGTCCTTGATGGAGATGATTTTATCTGTCAAATACTTAAATTATGATGAACAAAAAATTTGTGAGACAGAAAATAGTATTAGATATTATCAAATGAAGCCATTTTTTAAATAAGATGTGGTTTGTCTAAAATAAAAGCCAAACTATTACTCACTAAATGTTACAAGAATTCAGTAAATAGAATAATAAGATTGAAATATGTAAAATTTCATTTTTCAATAAAAAGCAAGGAAATAATTTTTATAGATATTTCTTTGTTTTTTGAGTTTTTTTTTTTTTTTTTTTTTTTTTTGTTTTTTTTTTTTTTTTTCCAACAAATGCTTAGGTG
>NW_016107361.1:8293548-8374868 GCF_001604975.1 Cebus imitator | reverse complement strand
TTTTAGACGGAGTTTTGCTCTTGTTGCCCAAGCTAGAATGCAGTAGCTAATCTCTACTCACTGCAACCTCTGTCTCCCAGGTTCAAGTGATTCTCCTGCCTCAGCCTCCTGAGGAGCTAGGATTACAGGCATGCACCACCATGCCCAACTAATTTTGTATTTTTTAGTAGAGATGGGGTTTCTCCATGTTAGTGAGACTGGTCTTGAACTCCCAACCTCAGGTGATCTGCCTGCCTCTGCCTCCCAAAGTGCTGGGGATTACAGGCATGAGCCACCACACCCAGACAATATTTCTTCAATAAACATTTTTGCGACCACTGGTCCTGAAGGTACAGCTGAAGAAAGCCTTTTGATATGTCACTGGTTAGGCATGTAATGCATTTGCCATGTTAAAAATAAAAATACATAAACATAGAAATTCACAGGAATAAGTTAAAACACAAGAAAAACTCTCAATCAATGCAAATCCTAGAATACATGAAAATAAGTCAGGAAAGGGGTCCAGGAATTAGAAATTACAGTAAGCTTAGAGATCCAGGTACAGCTTCAGGTGTTTCTGACACATCTAATAATCATCATGATCATGAAAATCATTATACATATAAATACTATTACTATGGATGCCTATTAGTAAACCCAGTTTATTGCAGCATGAGCCTATAGATTCTTAAGTTTGGAAGACTTCCAGTAGGCATGAAGCTCCAATGTGTATTATTTCTGTGACATTGTTCAAGTCAATCTGCTTTTCTCATCTCAATTTCCTAGTTCTTTTTCTTTTCTCTTTCCTGATTCTTGAAAGTATCAACCAACAAGTTTAAATATTGAAGTTGTCTAATAAACTCTGATAGAAAAATACATGATTTGTTTTGTAAGCGTTAATTCACTATCTTCTTGACCTCAGCCTAACATAAAAGGAAGAAAACTTGCGTAATCATTTTTAAAGGTACTCTATAAAATTGTGTTTATACTATTGGAAAAGTGCACCAAAACATAACAACAAGTCAGAAGACTCATTTTGAGACACTTTTTCTGAATTGGAAAAGAAGGAAATCTGCTCGAAATGGTAACAAATCCTTTACTCTTCCCTCTCCAAAAATCTGTTTTTCTCCATTTTCTTCTCTCCTGCTTGAGAGCGCAGGAGGAGAATCATGTTTTATCTATATCCTGTTATTTTATTTTTCTCTTTAAACATCTTCAGAGGTGTAAAAAGACACACAAAAAATCACAGGATGTAGATAACAAGACATTGATCTGGTTCCATCTCTGAGACTAGAAAATGTACCTTTTACCTGATCAAATGTACTAGCTAAGAATATAAAAGATAATAAGATATTCACAGTGATTTCTGCCAGCTCTGACTCCAAATGATTTATACAGGCAAAAAGGATTTTAAAATTCATACAACTTGGAGATTACTTAATCTGAAGTTTTTATATGACAAATGAAAAATTAAGGCCCCTAAAGATTAAGCAATAACTTCATAGATGGTATAGCTTCTGAGTGGCTAGTGAGAAATCAGGATAACACCTATGGGGCAGAAAGACTGGAAACAGATTTCCTGAACTCTTGTTAATAATTTTTCCTTTCACCTTTCTGTATCTGAGTTACTAATAATAGAAACATAATGTTATAGGCTCATTTTTAAAATAAGTTAATATATATGTGTCTGTATGTACCACACAATATCATAATTTCTAAATTGGACATTTTGGCATTCTAAATCTCCACTATTATTTGAATTCATGAATGGGGAGAAAATTACTATGCATAAAAAATCTACCTAATATGTATTTATTAAACGAATGAAGGCACAGTGTATTTGTTTATCTCTTAAGTGTTTACATTCCTTGACAAATGTTAAAAATATCTATTGGTACTTCAGAATCACTTAACTTCAAAATAGAATAATTTCAAATGATTGAATATATAATAATATCTATCTATCCATAGAGAATATCCAAAGAGTGAGGTGTCCTGCAGGATCCTCAAATAGAATCAAGAAAAATGAATTTTATTAACAGTTTTTCTGTTGATGCCAGGCTTTCAATTTAACTTCACTGTTGTTTAGTATCAGCACTAGTGTGATAAACAATACAAGATTTAATATTATCCAGATATACTAACAAATTGTATAATACATTTTATATCAGAACACTGTAGAAAAATTATCGCAGAATAAATGTAAATTCGCAGTTAACCTCCTAGGTTAAAGTTGGAAAAAGCATTATCTTTGGTCTGTTCAGGCTGCTGAAACAAAATACATTAAACTGGGTGGCTTATAAACAGCTGAAATGTATTTTTTATATTTCTAGAAGCTGTGAAATCCAAGATTAAGGCACCGATAGGCTGGGGTCTGGTGAGGGCCTGGCTTCCTAGTTCACAGACTGCACTCTTCTTTCTATAACCTTACGTGGCAGAATGGGTGAGAGATGTCTGTGATCTCTTTTATAAGGTCAATGATTCCATTCATGAAGTTCTGGCCTCATAACTTAATCACCTTGGTGAGGCCCCACCTCCTAATACCATTACATTGGTTGTCAAGTTTCAATATAAGAATTTGGAAAGAACACAGATAGTTTCCAGTAAGCATAGACTATGTGTATAAATCTAAAACAAGACAGACACTATGAAAGAAGTGCACTGTTCCTGCAGGACCTGGAAGACACCCCAAATACTGTGAGTGCCCCAATTGAAGAAATGGGAAACAGAGATCCTCTGCTCCTGAACACACACCTCCCCTAGGGAAATGGAAGGTCTGCTTGCAGAAGTTTCAGATCTTACCTTGAGTTAAGTGAATTTACAGAGTGAAGTGAAATACACAGGTAGAGAAAGCAGCAGGAAAGGCCCTGAAGGCCCTGCTGGGTCCCCAGGCAGGCCTTTCCTTCCTGGCACCACAGGGATCCATCAAGACAGTGACCAGAGGCCCAGGGGGAAATGCTACAAGGAGAGGAAATCTCCAGGTGCACTTGGTAACAATTTGAACTAGGCAAGAAGCCTCCTGGTCAGAACTCAGAGAAGGCCGAGAATCTGGTGTGCAGGCTCCGCAGGTGAGGTAAGAACCAAGACCTGCTTTCCTTTGCAGCTGGGAGTTAAATAGCCTGGGGAAAATTCTTAAGATCTGTTAGCCCACTGCCTGGAAACACTCAGGATGTTGATGGGGGCACCTGGGAGTGAGACCTGCCCTTCAGACTACGTGGGAGCTGGTTGAGGCCTGTGACTGCTGGCTTTCCCCCACTTCCCTGACAACCTGCATGATTCAGCAGAGGCATCCATAATTCTCCTAGATACACAACTCTACTGACCTGGGAACCTTCCCCCCAATCTCCATAGCAGGCACAGCAAGACCTGCCCAAGGAGAGTCTGAGCTCATATATACCTAGCCCTGCTCCCACCTGGTGGGCCTTTTCTATCCACACTGGTAGCTGAAGAAAAAGGGTATATACTCCTGAGAGTTGTAGGGCCTCACTCATTGCTGGTTGCACTCCATACTACCAAAGCTGATGTTCTCTGGAAGGCACCGCCTTCCAGCAGGAGGCCAGCCAGCACAAAAATAGAACATTAAACCAAAAGCTAAGAAACCTCACAGAGTTCATTTCACCCTCCTCCATCCCCTGCCACCTCCACTGTAACAGGTGCTGGTATCCATGGGCGAGAGACCCATGGACAGTTCACTTCACAGGACTCTGTAGATCTGCAACTCCCAGACCATCCTGGAGCCAGGAAGGTTTGCTAGGTGGCCAGAATCAGAAGAGATAACAATCACAGCAGCTTGGCTCACAAGAAGCCACATCCATAGAAAAAGAGGGAGAGTACTACATCAAGGGAACACCTTGTGGGACCAAATAATCTGAACAACAGCCTTCAGCCCTAGACCTTCCCTCTGACAGATCCTACCCAAATCGGAAGGAACCAGAAACCCAACTCTGAAAATATGACAAAACTTGGATAAACCCCCCAAAATCACACTAGCTCACAAGCAATGGATCCAAACCAAGAAGAAATCCTTGGTTTACCTGAACAAGAATTTAGAATGTTAGTTATTAAGCTACTAAGGGAGGCACCAGAGAAAGGCAAAGCCTAATGCAAGGAAATCTGTAAAAAAAAAGAAGTGAGGGGAGAAGTATTCAAGGAAACAGCATAAAGATAAAAACAATCGAAACTTCAGGAAACATTGGACAGCCTCATAGAAATTCAAGATGCTCTGGAAAGTCTCAACAATAGAACTGAACATGTAGAATAAGGAAATTCAGAGTTCTAAGACATGGTCTTCAAATTAACTCAATCCAACAAAGACAAGGAAACAAATATGAGGCCAAGTATGGTGGCTCATGCCTGTAATCCTAGCATTTTGGGAGGCTGAGGATGGTGGATCAATTGAGGTCAGGAGTTTGAGACCAGACTGACCAACATGGCAAAACCCCATGTCTACTAAAAATACAAAAGTTAGCCAGGTGTGGTGGCAGGTGCCTGTAATCCCAACTACGTGGGAGACTGAGACAGGAGAATTGCTTGAACCACAGAGATGGAAGTTGCAGTGAGCCTAGATCATGCCATTGCACTCCAGCTTGGGCAGCAAGAGAAAATCTCAATCTCATGTAAGAATAATTTGTGTTCCTGAGGATGAAGAGGTATCTAAAAGTTTGGAAAACGTATTTTGGGGAATAATTGAGGAAAACTTCCTTGGCCTTTCTAGATACCTAGACATCCAAGTACAAAAGCATAAAGAACACCTTGGGACTTCATCAGAACAAGATCATTGCCTAGGCACATTGTCATCAGGTTATCTAACATTAAGCTCAAGGAAAGAATCTTAAGAGCTGTGAGATGAAAGCAACCTATAAAGGAAAATCTATAGGATTAACGGCAGATTTCTCAGCAGAAACCCTATAAGTTAGAAAGGATTGTGGCCCTGTCTTCAGCCTCCTCAAATAAAACAATTTCCAGCCAAGAATTTTGTATGCAGTGAAACTAAGTATCATAAGTGAAGGAAAGATACATTCTTTTTCAGACAAATGCCGAGAGAATTCATCACTACCAAGCCACCACTACAAAGACTGCTAAAAGGAGCTCTAAATCTTGAAATAATTCCTGGAAACACATCAAAGCAGAACCTGTTTAAAGAATACATCACAAGGACTTATAAAATAAAAATACAGGTTAAAAAGCAAAAACAGAAACAAAAACAAAAAAACAAGATACACAGACAACAGATAGCATAAAGATATAGTGGTAACTCACATCTCAATAGCAACACTGAAAGTAAGTGGCATTAATGCTCTACTTAAAAGATGCAGAATTGTAGGATGGATAAGAACTCACCAACAAACTATCTGCTGCCTTCAGAAGACTCAACTAACACATAAAGAATCATATAAAGTAAAGGGGTGGAAAAGGGAATTTTATTTTGCAAATGCATGCCAAAAGTGAGCAGGGATAGCTATTCTTAGATAAGCAAAACAAACTTTAAAGCAACAGCAGTTAAAAGAAACAAAGAGGGACATTATATAATGGTAAAAGGCCTTCTCTAACAGGACAATATCACAATCCTAAACATATATGCACCTAACAATGGAGCTCCCAAATTTATAAAACAGTTACTAACAGACCTAAAAAATGAGATAGACAGTAACACAATAGTAGTGGGGGATTTCAATACTCCACTGATAGGACTAGACTGATTATCAAGGCAAAATTTCAACAAAGAAACAATGGATTTAAACTATACCTTGGAACAAATGGGCTTGAAAGATGTATACAGAACATTTCATCCAGCAACCACAGAATACACATTCTACTGCAAAGTGCATGGAATATTTTCCAAGATAGACCATATGATAGGCCATTAAATGAGCCTCAATAAACTTAAGAAAATTTAAATTATATCAAGCACTCCCTCAGATCACAGTAGAATAAAACTGGAAACCAACTCCAAAAGAAACCTTCAAAACCATGCAAATACATAGATATTAAATAACCTGCTCCTGAATGAGCATGGGGTCAAAAATGGCACCAAGAAGGAAATTAAAAAATTCTTAGAACTGGATGATAATAATAACACAACCTATCAGGACCTCCGGGATACAGCAAAGGTGGTGCTAAACAGCAAAGCTCATAACCCTGAACACCTATGTCAAAAAGACAGAAAGAGCACAAGCTAATATTCTAAGGTCACACCTCAAGGAACTAGAGAAACAAGAACAAACCAAGCCTAAACCCAGCAGAAAAAAATAAATTACCAAGATCAGAGCAAAACTAAATGAAACCGAACAACAACAACACAAAGATACAAAAGATAAATGAAATAAAAACCTCCTTCTTTGAAAAGATTGCTAAAATTGATAATTGATTAGCAAGATTAACCCAGAAAAGAAGAGAGAAATTCCAAGTAACCTCACTATGAAACAAAACAGGAGACATTACAACTGACACTACTGAAATAAAAATATGACCATTCAAGGCTACTATAAACACCTTTACACATATAAACTAGGAAACCTAGAAGATATGGATACATTTCTGGAAAAATACAACCTTCCTAGCTTAAATCAGGAAGAATTAGAGACCCTGAGCAGACCAATAACAAGCAGCAAGGTTGAAATGGTAATTAAAAAATTACCACCAAATAAAAGTCCAGGACCAGATGGATTCACAGCAGAATTCTACCAGAAATTCAAAGAAGAATTGGTACCAATACTTTTGACAGTCTTCCACAATATTTAGAAAGAGGGAACCCTCACTAATTCATTCTATGAAGCCAGCATCACCCTAATATCAAAACCAGGAAAGGGCATAACCAAAAATGAAAACTACAGACCAATATCCCTGATGAACATAGATGTTAAAATCCTTAACAAAATACTACCTAACTGAATTTAACAACATATCAAAATGATAATCCACCATTTTCAAGTGGGTTTCATACCAAGAATGCAGGGATTGTTTAATTTATATAAGTAAATAAATGCGATACGCCATATAAACAGAATTAAAAACAAAAATTACATGATATCTCAATAGATGCAGAAAAAGCATTTGACAAAATCCAGCATTTCTTTATGATTTAAACTCTCAGCAAAATCAGCATACAAGGGACATGCCTCAATGTAATAAAATCCATCAATGACAAACCCACAGCTAACATAATACTCAATGGGGAAAAGTTGAAAGCATTCCCTCTGAGAACTGGAACAAGACAAGAACACTCACTCTCACCACTCCTCTTCAACATACTACTGAAAGTCCTAGCCAGATCAATCAGACAAGATAAAGAAATAAAGGGCATCCAAATCAGTAAAGAGAAAGTCAAACTGTCACTGTTTGCTCACAATATGATCATTTACCTTGACAACCCTAAAGACTCCTCCAGAAAGTTCCTAAAACTGATAAAAGAATTCAGCAGAGTTTCTGGATGAAACTCTGGCACTGGACTACAGTGCCAAAAGCAATCTACAAATTCACTGCAATCCCCATCAAATTGCCACCATCATTCTTCACATAATTAGAACAAAAAATTCTAAAATTTATATGGAAACGAAAAAGAGCCCACATAGCCAAAACAAAACTAAGCAAAATGAACAAATTTCAAGACATCATACTTCCTGATTTCAAACTATACTATAATGCCATAGTCACCAAAACAGCATGGTACTTGTATAAAAATAAGCACATAGACCAATGGAACAGAATAGAGAACCCAGAAATAAACCCAAATACTTACAGCCAACTGATCTTCCATAAAGCAAACAAAAATATAAAGTGGGAAAATAACATCCTTTTCAACAAATTGTGCTCTGATAATTTGCTAGCCACATGTAGGAGAATGACACTGGATCCTCATCTCTCACCTTATACAAAAATCAACTCGAGATGGATTAAGGTCTTAAATCTAAGACCTAAAACTATAAAAATTCTAGAAATAATGCTGGAAAAATCCTTCTAGACATTGGCTTAGGCTGACCAAATTTTGAAGTTTGCTTATTTCAAAAGCAACTGAAATAAAAACAAAGATAAATCATTTATACTTAATTAAACAAAAGAGCTTTTGCACAGCAAAGGGAACAGTCAGCAGAGTAAACAGACAACCCGCAGAATGGGAGAAAATCTTCACAATCTATACATCTGACAAAGGACTAATATGCAGAATCTACAACAAACAAACCAGTCAGTAAGAAAAAAATGGTGCCATCAAATATGGGCTAAGGACATGAATAGACAATTATCAAAAGAAGATATGCAAATGGCCAACAAACATATGAAAAAATGCTCAGCATCACTAATGATCAAGGAAATGCACAATCACAATAGGATATCACCTTAATCCTGCAAGAATGGCCGTAACAAAAAATTCAAAAAACAGTAGATGTTGGTGTGGATGTGGTGATCAGGAACACTTCTACATTGCTAGTGGGAATGTAAACTACTACAGCCACTATGGAAAACAGCGCAGAGATTCCTTAAAGAATTGAAAGTGAAACTACCATTTGATCCAGCAATCCCAATACTGGGTATCTACCCAGAGTAAAAGAAGTCTTTAAACGAAGAGACACTTACACATGCATGCTTATAGCAGCACAATTGCAAAATTGGGGAACCAATCCAAATACCCATCAAACAACAGGTGGAAAAATAAACCATGGTATATATATATTATATATATATAATATATAATATTATATATATATAATATATAATATTATATATATTATAAATATATTATATTTGTATATATATTACATATAATATATAGTATAATATATATTACATTTGTATATATAATATATAATATAATATATATTATAAATATAATATATTTATAATATATATTATAATATATTTATATATATTATATATAATATATAATTTTTATATATAATTTATATATATAATATATATTATAATATATAATATATATTATATATTATAATATATTATAATATATAATATATAATATATATAAATATAATATAAATATAAATATATATTATATATAATATATATAAATATAATATAAATATAATATATATTATAATATATTTATAATATATATTATGAATATAAATATATATAATATATATATTTCAATATAAACTTGTTATATTGAATATATAAAATATATATATACATGTGAAGTAACTCAGGAGTGGAAAACCAAACACTGTATGTTCTCACCCATATGTGGGAGCAAAGCTATGTGGATACAAAAGCATAAGAATGATACAATGGACTTTGGGGTCTTGAGGGGAAGGGTCAGAGGGGAAGGGATAAAAGACTCCCAATAGGGTGCAGTGTATACTGCTGGGGTAATGGGTGCACCAGGATCTCACAAATCCACTAAAGAATTTACTCATGGCTGGGCGTGGTGGTTCACGCCTGTAATCCAAGCACTTTGGAGGCCAAGGCGGGTGGATCATCTGAGGTCGGGAGTTCAAGACCAGCCTGACCAACATGGTGAAACCCCATCTTTAAAAAAAAAAAATAGATAAGAATTTACTCATGTAAACAAATACCACTGTACCTCAATAACCTATGAAAAAATATAAATAGATAAATAAAGGAGTCTAAAACAAATAAATGAGAATTTTGATAGACTATTCTCCTTTTTGCATATTTTACCTCTTTATTCTCTTTGAATCTAAATATATTCTCTAAATTTTACTTTTTTGTTGATGGCCAATTATAAAAATAACTACAGAACCTATGACCACTGATTAAGGCAAACACTAAACAATCTGACCCCTTAGTTCATTTTCATTAAAAATATAATTTGAGAGAGCAAATCAGGCTGAAATTAATAGTGCAGACACATCATTTTCTTAAAGACTTCTTATATTTAAATCCTATAAATAGCGAGGCCGCATGCCAAGTGTGTATTAAAGCAACTAGGCTTAAAAACAATGTCCTTTAAACTTTCTCTCTGTTTTTTCCTAATACTTCACTTTTCCTCAAAACATCATACACACTCCCAACAAGAACAAGAAAAAATCCTAGTTACATTTAAGTATTATTAAATTACAATGCATGCACATAAGAAACTAAATTTAAATAAGTCAGTCTCCCCAGGTCATATACCATTTTTTTTTTTTTTATTCTCTCAGCTATCCTCCTGCTTCATCATACCACCATAAAAGTACGTATCAGAACTGCATTCTTTTTGTTTTCTGTAAGGATGTCAATCACTTAAAAAAATTAATGTTCATTTCCTGTTTCAATATGAGTTATTCTGTCTCAGTCGCCTGGGGATGTAGCCTACAATTCAGCCTGTTTAATAAGTGAACAGAAGATTCTGGAGCAATCTATTCAGCAACCAATCTAGGTATTTGTTGTGTCATTGACTCCTCTGCCTTTGCTGGCCTGAGACCCTTGGGATACAAGTTTTACTGGAAATAAACTATCAAAAATTCTTGGTGAGTTAAACTGAAACCCCTCTAGTATCACTCCCACACCCTGTCCCCATCACATGCTGTGTATACTTCCTCCAGCTCTCACAATTTATTGCTCCGCATCCTCAACATCTTGACATGTTTCTCTCATCATCTCTTTGCCTTATCTACAACTTGAGTCAAGGAAAATTTGGAGATGTAAAGGCACTAATAGAAATTAAGAAATAGAGAATAATAACATAATCCTTTTCTGAAAATATCATTTATCCTACAGCCTTGTTAAGAGAAAGCTGTTTATTCTCCATATTCCCCAAACCTTATCATTCACAATATTGTTTCTTAGTCACCAATTAGAAACTTAGTCACTGTTACTCATTCAGTATCATACTTTCAATCACTGCAAGGGTTGCCATCATCCTGGTTGATTCCATTTCTGTATTAATAACTGACTTTGTAATATAAATTCTCAATTTTCAAAGGAGTTTTGCTTTGCTCTACTTCTATTTTATTTGACAACTTCCGTGGACCTAAACTAGCCATGCAATTTTCAGGAACTCTGATTCCTCTGTCATACTAAAGATGTTTCACTCTCTGCATATGTTTATCAATCCCATGAGCTCTCTCACAAGAACCCGAAATGCATTTCTTCACCTACCTCATTGAAGCTTTTTCTCAGCCTCCCTTCACCCTACCATCTCCTCCTTCCCTATAGTGCTTTCAGTCACTATCCACTTTGTTCATATTCCCACCTCTCACCTCCCGCAACCCCTGGGTTTTAACCTATTTTCTCTTTGTCCTTTATGTCTGTTAAAGGATACAGCCCTATCTTGGCTATGGTGAGAAGAGAAGAATTGTCTGAAAGTGGGAACTTACCTTTTCTTGCCTGGACAATAAGATGGCTTGTATTAGGGATTCGCCTCTTAATATTAAGGGCTAAGCCCACATTTAGTTCCTCACACGTGTATGACTGCCTTCCTTTCAGTGAAATCACAATAACTTCTCATTTGGCTCAAGATCACAAATGCTGGGCATCTAGTTTTACTTATTCCCTACTACAAAGTTGTTCTTATGGTCAGTGTGGTCTTCGGTCACAGGAAAGAAAGGATTCTTTTCCTGAGCCATGAGTCCTGGGAAGCATGGAATCACAAAGTTTCCTTTCTCTACTTTCTATCTCTCTTTCTAACTTTCTCTCTGTCACACACACACTGCACACACACACACACGCACAGTATATTAAAGAACATAGTTGTTTCTCTGCTGCTCTGGATCTTGGATCCACTGTTTAGATCTGAATGAAAATCATACACTTCTATCACCAACATGGCCCAAGGAAACACTTCTCCCTCCCTCCTTTCTTCTATCTTGACATCAGAAGGTGACTGTGTCTAAATGTGGTTGGATTGCTGCTGATGTGGGAGATGCATTATTTCAGAGTGTAAGGAAGATTTGAGAAGCAGAAATTCCCGGTTGAGATAGAAGATAAATTAATTACATTGTCAATTTTTTGTCAGATAGCCTGAAGACAATATTTTTTTTGCATGATAAAATATTATTTTCAAGTAGAGCTGAATATCCATTTGCTTACCTCTTGATTCCAGAATTACATAGGATTTGAACAGTGTATAAAACATTTATATGTGTAATCTTTGATAAACATTTTGCAATATTAAGCAATTCATATTTTTCTAAAGTTTGCCCATATGTAGATCTGGTCAAAACATATATGAATCATGATACTGATCCTTTACATTGTCGCTACCATGGATAAGGAAATTGCATATCATGAGTAATTTTATTTTAATACAAATGTTTAATAAAATGTAATTAAATTTTCAAAACTATACAATGGTTTATCCTTATTTAATATTTTTAATAATAATAAAGGCATGTTTTACCTTTTAACAAACTAGATAATTCTGAATATTTTAGATGTAACCACCTACCAATACAGTAATTTTATTTTTATTTTTACATTTACATAATGTGAATTGTCACTACAAATATAGCCCAAGATTGTATATGTTAAATCAGTAACATTTTGTATTTAATCCTTTGATTAATGAAAATAATTACACATTGAGATTATGATAGAAATAAAATATGCAAAGATGAAGCTTTTAAAAAAACTGAAAATGTAGATAACTATTTATAAAACTGGTCTGCTTAACTTTTTAAAAAGTGGAAGAAATTGCAGATATCTGTAACAGATTGCTCTAATACAATTTGTGAACATGATACACAAAATTATTTATGTCAAGAATAATTACCAATAAAGACACAATTGAATCTATCCTTCTTGATGGTGGATTTAATCAAATAAATTTTTTTGCTCAAATTAATTGTTTTGATCAGGCATCTGACATTTTGCTCACTTAAATCATAAACACTGTAACTTTGCACATTTTTTTCAATTTGCTATTACAAAAGCAAGGTAAAAGAATAGGATACATTTTATTTAACAATTGTTAGATTAATTAGTGACTTTTAAGTGTCTGACATAGATGAGTCTTGTTTGAGACCCAGCAAATATTAGGGTCAGAATTGCTTATAGTAACATTAATAAAGCAAGAAAAAGACATAGTTGACATAGTTTCCTTCTTCTGGCACACAAATCCACTCTGTTTGTCTAATCAATGAGTCCTAGAACACTTTTCTGTGGGTTAATGGAAACATTGGGAGGAAATTATTGACTCTTGTAAATTCAACATTTCCCCCAATTATATCTGTTTCTATACCAGGCTGTGTTACATTGTGGAATTTACCCTAGTTGTGGCTGCATAATAATTGATCCAACTCTATGCCATACCCATGCCCATAACAGGCTCCAGAACACTAATAAAAGAATCATAGAAGAAAGCATAGCAACATCTGTATGAACCCAGGGTCTCTAACTTCATTTGAATTCTCAGTGCTGCTGATTAATTTTCATTTCATAATTTGTTCTTGCTCATATTCTACTCTTCAATATAGCAAAGGTTTTTCTCATGCCTCTAGATTTCAGTTCTCTGTATCATCCCTTAGACTGAAAGATGATCTCCTTTTTAACATGAAGAAAGTCATTTCAGGGGACATACTGTCAAATGCCTTAAGAAAAACTAATACCTACATTTTCAGCCAAAGTTCCTCCTCTTTGTTATCCTATAAGTAATGTTTTTTCACTTTGCTCTGGGTAGCATTCTGTCACATATTTTAAAGATTATCAAACACTTCTAAATCTTCAACTCTCTCTCTCTCTCTCATTGTTCTCTATCATTAGTTCTGGCACTAAAATAAATTGTACAAAAACTTCCTGTCATCCTATATACTCCTTAAAAAATAAAGATTGTTTTCATATATTTTCTAGTCTTTTATATTTTCCAATCTTCCTTTTATTCCTCATTTATTACTCACCTATTTTTTCCCAGTCTACAGAAAGTACTCTCATCAAAGACACCAGTGACTTCTTACTAGTTTTTAGTTTATACCCCATTTGCATTTTGACAGTTTGAAGAGTAGCACTGTTGATCACTATTCTTTCATAAGACACAGATCTGTCTTCTATAACAAAATATTCTCTACTTTTCTTACCAGATATTTGGCTCCCATTTAAATTGTATACTCAGGTCTTTTTTATTTTGGCCTTTTTAATTTAGGGACACTATTGAGGTCAATTCTAAGCACTTTTCAGATACTAAACATTCTACCTATGTAATCTTATCAATCATATATATGGCTGTAGATACCAACAATAGCAAAAGTTGGCAAACATTTTCTATAGAAGGTTGAGATTGTAAGTATTTAAAGTTTTTGAGACATATGTTATCTGTCTTAACTATTCAACTCTTTTCTTGTACTAAGAAAGCAGCCCATCATCTCAGCCCAAAATCTTCTCAAACTAATATGAAACTTCAGCAAAGTCTCAGGATACAAAATCAATGTGCAGAAATCACAAGCATTCCTATATACCAATAACAGACAAACAGAGAGCCAAATCAAGAGTGAACTCCCATTCACAATTGCTACAAAGAGAATAAAATACTTAGGAATACAACTAACAAAGGATGTAAAGGACCTCTTCAAGGAGAACTACAAACCACTGCTCAACGAAATAAGAGAGGACACAAACAGATGGAGAGACATTCCATGCTCATGGTTAGGAAGAATCAATATCGTGAAAATGGCCATACTGCCTAAAGTAATCTATAGATTCAACACTATCCCCATCAAGCTACCAATGACCTTCTTCACAGAACTGGAAAAAAACACTTTAAACTTCATATGGAATCACAAAACACCCCGCATAGCCAAGACAATCCTAAGCAAAATGAACAAAGCTGAAGGCATCACACTGCCGGACTTCAAACTATACTACAAGGCTACAGTAATCAAAAGAGCATGGTACTGATACCAAAACAGTATGGTACTGGTGCCAAAACAGAGACATGGAATAATGGAACAGAACAGACACCCCAGAAGAAACACCACACATCTACAACCATCTGATCTTTGACAAACCCCACAAAAACAAGCAATGGGGAAAGGACTCCATGTTTAATAAATGGTGTTGGGAAATGTGCAGAAAAGCAGAAACTGGACCCCTACCTGTCACCTTACACTAAAATTAACTCCAGATGGATCAAAGATTTAAACATAAAACCTAACACCATAAAAACACTAGAAGAAAACGTAGGCAAAACCATCCAGGAAATAGGCATAGGCAAGGACTTCATGACTAAAATACCAAAAGCAATGGCAATAAAAGCCAAGATAGACAAATGGGATCTAATTAAAATTCAGAGCTTCTGTACAGCAAAAGAAACCATTATTAGAGTGAATTGGCAACCAACAGAATGGGAAAAAATTTTTGCAATCTACTCATCTGACAAAGGGCTAATATCCAGAATCTACAAAGAACTAAAACAGATATACCAGAAAAAAACAAACAGCCCCATTCAAAAGTGGGCAAAGGATATGAACAGACACTTTTCAAAGGAAGATATACATGAGGCCAAGAAACATGAAAAAATGCTCATCATCACTTGTCATTAATGCAAATCAAAACCACACTGAGATATCATCTAATGCCAGTTAGAATGGCTATCATTAAAAAATTGGGAGACAACAGATGCTGGAGAGGATGTGGAGAAACAGGAACACTTTTACACTGTTGGTGGGAGTGTAAATTAGTTCAACCATTGTGGAAGACAGTGTGGCGATTTCTCAAGGATCTAGAAATAGAAATTCCATTTGACCCAGCAATCCCATTACTGGGTATATACCCAAAGAACTATAAATCATTCTACTATAAAGACATGCACATGTATGTTCACTGCAGCCCTGTGTACAATAGCAAAGACCTGGAACCAAACCAAATGCCCATCAGTGATAGACTGGACAAAGAAAATGTGGTATATATATACCACGGTATACTACGCAGCCATAAAAAATGATGAGTTCACGTCCTTTGTAGGGACTTGAATGAATCTGGAAACCATCATTCTCAGCAAACTGACACAAGAACGGAAAGTCAAACACCGCATGTTCTCACTCATAGGTGGGTGTTGAACAACAAGAACACGTGGACTCAGGGAGAGGAACATCACACACTGGGGGCAGTTGGTGGGGGGTGGGGGAGAGACAGTGAGGGGTGACGAGGGAGGGGATGGTGGGAAGGTATAACATGGGGAGAAATGCCAGATATAGTATGCACCTAAAGTAAAATAAATAAATTTAAATTAAAAAAAAGAGAACAGCCCTAGATACTACAATAAAACCATCAATGTTACTCAAGTTAGCCCTTTTTATTTCATCTACTGTACTGTTATTATTACCCAATCTTTCAACTATTTATAAAGTATCACATACCCTGATGCAATAAACAACTGTTATGTGTTCAGAACATCCTAAATGTCTATTTATACTTTTCCTACTACATTGATTTAATATATATTTAAAAAGTGGCTAACACAAAGAGTCCCTACACAGCTGGGTATATCTGGCTATCTAGCCAAGCAGGTAGCTCCCCATAAAGGGGAATTCATCATTACTTAGGCTTTGGTTCCCAGTGTTACCTCATAAATTTAATCTTGTGATCATTAAAGTTCTGATCAGAATTGAGTCGTCTGCTAACATATGCTAATGAAGTCACAAAGCTGACCTTTAAAACTGGTGTTTTCACTTATTAATTGAAATTGAGAATGAGAAGCACTAAGCAAACTGGTTAATGTAGTTCTTTATCTCTCCTGACAACGGGACTTTATGAGAATAAAACTTGGTGTGCTTGAAAACAGAATTTGGAGAATTCTTTTTATAAGTTAAGTGTTTGGTAACACTATGCCATTGCACTCTTGAATTAATATTTATGGGAGGTAATCCAGCCTCCAGGGAGAGATGTGCTGCTTTCCTAGGTGAGTATCTAACTCTTTTTAACCTTTATTAGATTGCTTTGAGTTTCCCATTAGATACATGTCCTGCCTATTGGCCTGTAAGTTCCTTAAACGCCTTTTGAAACTCATCTTTACAAAAGTGGACAACATCAGTGATTTTATAGTAGTTGCTAATCAATAAACATTGAACTATGCTTGATGTTTCAAACATTGGCTTATAAATGTTAGCCTCCTGATTTCTTTTGCCTATCATGTTGTCTTTTGGGATTCACCATTCTATTTAATATTATAGATTCTGAAATCCTAGAACAAAGAAATTATTTTTATGTTATTTATGCCGCAACTTCCAAAGCAAATTTAATCACAGGACTACTTTCAGTCACACATTTAATCCTTCTCCCATTTATGAAAATAAAAAAATGTAGCTCCCTACCAGAGCTCATTTCATTTTACATCAACATGCTCTTGGAGGCTGAAGCAAATATGACTGATTTTTAATGTAAAAATAAAATATAAGAACTGTTCTTGGAGTTATTTCGTCCTTTCTTTTTTTTTTTTTTTTTGAGACAGAGTCTTGCTCTGTTGCCAGGCACCAGGCTGGAGTGCAGTGGCGCAATCTCGGCTCACTGCAACCTCCGCCTCCCGGGTTCAGGCAATTTTCCTGCCTCAGCCTTCCAAGTAGGTGGGACTACAGGCGCGCACCACCACACCCAGCTAATTTTTGTATTTTTTAGTTAAGAGAGGGTTTCACCATATTGGCCAGGATGGTTTCAATGTCTTGACCTCGTGATCTGCCCGCATCAGCCTTCTAAAGTGCTGGGATTACAGGTGTGAGCCACCACTCCCGGCCTCTTGGAGTTATTTCTAAACAGAGATAACCTCCGAATCATCTGAATCATCATAATTGTCTAATTTGGCAAAATCGGATTCATCAAATGAATCTTCGGCCAACAAGTTCCAGAACATAACATGCACAAATGCTGATTTCCAGGATTTGACATTTTCAGAGATTGAGAATTACAATATTTTATAAACAGAAATAACTACTACTAAAAGCAGAATGCTATAAATAGAATAACATCTTTTGTTTTCAAAGCTGAAATCCTAGAGTGATAGGAAAATAATCATAAACGCAAAATATTTCACGGCAAAATTATCTCTGGGTAAACATTGCAGCCACAAGCTCCACTGATGGGTTTCTCAGGGCAAATGGGGAAAGGATTAATTAATAGAACTCATGAAGTGATAGCCAGTTGTTTAGATCTTCCTCAGATATAAATATATTTGCTAATATTTGAAAAATAGGGGATTTCACATGAATTTAAAATGTGCATTTTCCTTTTCTAGAAAAAGGTTGATTAGCAATATTGGATCTAAATCCAACATGATATCAATTCTATTGGGCTGCGTATTGTCACTTCTTTTGGAAAGAGAGTAAGGAGAATGAATTTTCATGTCCACCACAGTTCCCAGCACTCCTAATTATATAGTATCTACCCACTGTCATTTATGTTACCTGCCCGGCAATTGTGTTTGCTGCCCCTGTAATTTAACAATCTCAGATAAGAAAGTTTTTCACAGTTCACAATTTGTGAAACAATATAGTGACAATTCCTAAGCTCACTTAAAGCGCTAAAGATCTATTAGTCCATAAAGCTCGAGGATCCTTAAACTGGAAATTATGGCGTACTCTGTCAGTTCAGTATGTACTTACCTGTTTTTCCTAAACTACAAATCCAGGCTTATCTTCTGTTCACAAACACAGTGACAATCTTTTAGTAGAAAATCAAAAATAAAGGAAATCAGTAGGGAGGTTAAGCTGAAACACACTGCTATACAGTTTGAGGATCCCAGAGGAGCAGCTCAGACAACTGCTCAGTCTTTTGTCAAAGGCATTCTGCTCATCTCAATAGGAACTTGCTTCTGGGCTTAAGAGGGGAATGGAAAATTATAAAGAAGGACATGGGTACACAGAGTCTCCTGTGTTATATTAGGTTTTTGTGATTAGAGCTCTTCAATATGGAAGTTGAATGCTTGGCTTCATGCTTTAATTCTTGTTTATGACTCAAACATGAGAGACTTTGAGAATCTTCAGAATGACTGAAATATATGTCATGTCTGACAGCATAATGAAATATAAAATAAAAATATTATAGACATGCAAAGAAACCAAATAGATAAAAATCACTTATTAAGTCAAAATGTGGTTAGGTTAATGGATTTGATTTCATTATTATCCTCTTTTCTCACCTCCAACTAAACTTCCTTAAAAATCACATAAATGTTACAGGATTAATTTGTTCACTGTCACAGAAAGTGTTACCCTAATTATGGAAATATTTTTCATAGTTCAGCAGCTGAGATGTAAGAGCAGACAGATTGAAAGGTGATGAAAGACCTGTCATGTATGCTGGGAGATAATGTATTAAATTGGTTTCCTTTTCCATAGTTCTTTCTTTTCTTCTTTCACATTTTTCCTTCTTTCATTCCTCCCTTGTTCGCTCCATTATTTTCTTCCTTCTTTCCCTTCTCCTTGTCTGTCATTTTCTTTTAAACATTAGTTAAGACTTGATGCTTCCTGTATGCCAGACTGGTTTTGAAAATTGACTGTGAGACTGTGTCTTGCAGGCATTTAAAAAAGTATTAGATATGGCACATGCAAGACAGGCCACCGGCTGCACAACTCATCTGGGATTTAGCATACACAGAAAGGCCTCTGGTGAGGATCCGGGGACTGTGCCTCCTCATTTTATCCTTGGCTTTATGGATGAGTTAGAATTGTTTTTACAGATTTTCCTATCCTGTGAGGATGTCCAGTGTCCATGAATGACACAGAAGCCCTAGGATTTCAATAATTTTGGTCTCTGTTAACTATTTATCTTCTCACAACTTTGAGTTAGTGTTTTGAGTAAAGAGGCAAAAATCTACATGTCATACATTTCTAAGAATGAGAAAATGATAATTTAATTATTGCTACTGGTCAATTCAATAGTTAAGTTTGAATTATCACTTTTGGAAAAAGTTTATTACCACAAAAGTATACTGTATATATATATTTTTTTTTAAATGCACAACAGAGAGAATATAAACCTTCTCTGAGTAATACAGAAAAGTTATACAAAATAGCAGGATAATTATCAGCCAAACTTATACATGATACAAGGTTATGAAAAATGGGAGAAGGTAGGGGTGAAATTATGGACTAATAGAGATGGTTACTTACCTATTATGATAGTACTTAAAATCGTCACTTGTATTTAATAATAGTTAAAAGCTGTATACATAATCACTGTTATTTAAGACTGGTGTCTTTCCAATACTGTCACTGAAATTTACCAATTATTAAGAGAGATTTAGCAACTTTGTGTGAAATTTTATAACCGATCCCAGTTAACATAAATGTGTATACTTAATGAAAGACAATAGTTGTGGCTTGCCACATAAATACTTAGGATATAATTACCTTCAAATATTTTTAAATAGTTGTTTTTAAAACAAAAGAATATATTACCATTCAGCATTCGTAGATCAATATTTCACTCTAAGGCTGAGTTTTCTTCATAGTCTCCAAAATGGAATCACAAGTGAATGTCCTAAAGAACCACACTCACCAGATTTTCTTCCTAGGTTTCTGGTGCTCTATGGTTTGCTTCCATTGCAAACTTGTGCCCCAAGTGGCTCAGGTTGTTTGTTTGCCTTACACTGTTTTTGAGAAATGCTTAACACTTTTCTGTTCTGACTGTCTCCCAAATTAGGCAAAATATACAAAAACACTGCATCAGTCCACCAGGAAGCACCTAGACTGGTAAGAAAAGCAGAGAACTACTCTGTTTCCTCTGGAATGAAGGTTCCTGTACTGAGTATGCAAGCTGCTGTTTTCAGTTCTACCATATGCAGAATGAAGGTAGCACAAAAGTAAATCAAAATATCACAATTTTTTCTCCATTTTAAGTGGTCTTCTCTTGGTTCAGTGTATTATTATTATTATTACTATTATGAATGTAACACTTTGTTTCTTTTCACTTCCCTGTAATCTTTACATAGATGTTAGATATCGTAGCTGATAGAATAAGGAAGTCTAGATTATATTGCTTTTTTTAAAAAAAAACTATTGAATTATGCTTTGGCTTAAATTCAAATTACTGAAGGGGATTTTTTTTTGTTCTTGTGAATGTTGTTGCATTTGCCTGGCTGTGTGTTTAGTTTTTTCATTGGTACTAGGGCAAAATTCTTACACTAGAGGCTAATACCCAGGGTCTTTGGTGTTTCAATGCACTCAGGGAGGTCTCTCAATTCTGACTTGGCCAAAACTCTGGTATCTCTCAGCACTGTACAACATCTGGTCCATATTTTCAGATCTCAGCCCCTCAGTGGTGGTTTCTGCAAAGCCTTGAATAGTTTCACCATGTGCATATGTAGAAACTGTGGACAATCTTCACATAAATATCTGGCCTCTTCATTTAAGTAGTTTTCTGTTCTTTTCTACTCGTATCCAGCTTTTTTAGCAGTCTGTAACTCATCTCAACTCTTGAGTTCTACAAAACCAACTTGCTCTATTTGTGCACTATTTCTTGGACATTTCTGAATGCACCACAAGGCCAAAATTGTAATAAATCTGGATTCCTTCTTGATAACTTCCCTTATGTCAAGTATTATACATAGTCCTTTGCTGTCTGTTGTCTGATGCCAAAGGAAAAGCTGCCTCATATACTGTGTTCATTTTTTAGCTGTGTGCAATGGAAGGGCAAATCCAGTATTATTTTCTTTGTCATGGCCATAAATAAAAATTCAATTTTTAATGTAATACAATTACATATGCTTAATATAAAATATTTAAACCACAGAAAGTTATATGTGAAATGTTTATCAAAATTCTTTACAGTTATAAGTAGCAACATAGTTATAAAGTAAATATATATATTGCTAAGACAGAAATATTGGTTTGAATGTAATTTTTTACTTTCATGTTGATTGTTTGACAATTCTTTTCTTCTGCTATCTTTTGCCTCTTCTTCCTTTTATGTATATTACAGATGTGACTGTTTTTTATGTGTTTTTTCTTTATGTTCCCTTGAATATGAGCATATGTATGTTAGTTTACATGTTTCCTTGTATATAATTTATTTCTGTATGTAATTTGTGTGTATATATATATAATTTTCTTAACTTATATATAATTTGCAGTATATTTTTAGTTATCTCATTCTTAAGGCTTTGGATAATACATTTTTCTCATTAATGGCATTGGATTGAATTTTATTATGACAAAAGCTTTTGAAAAAGCATACTTGTAATGCTTATACTGCATATCATGAATAACATGTCCAGAATTCTATAGCATTATAATCTATACTTAAACATGTTAGACATACATTAAAAATACATATCAACATTCCTTAATTTCTGAATCTTTAATTTGAGTTAAATTGGTATGTTAAAATGATAATTGTGTTGGATGGTATATTCGTTTCTTGTGGCTGCTGCAACAAATTACTACACACTTGATAGTTATATTAATCAGACTTCACTAGAGAAACAGAAACAATAGAATGTAGAAAATACGTGTGTGTGTGTGTGTGTGTGTGTGTGTGTGTGTGTGTGTATGTGTGTGTGTATGCGTGTGTATGTCTTAGAGAGAAGTTTATTTTAAACAGTGGCTCCAGTGACTGTGGAGACTGTTGAATCTAAAATCTGTATGGTAGGAAACCAAACTGTAGAACCAGGGAAGAGTGAATGTTGCAGTGCAAGTCCAAAGAGATTCTGGAGAAAGAATCCCCTCTACGGGAACCTTAATCTGTTTTATCTTAAGGCCTTGTGCTGATTGAAAGTAGCCCAGCTACATTGTGGATAGTAATCTACTTTACTCCGTGTCTACTGATTTAAATGTTAAAACTGATTTAAATGTTAAAATTTCTTTAAGAAATATCATGTTAAAGAGAGCCAAATCAAGAACAAACTTCTATTCACAATTGCCACAAAGAGAATAAAATACCTAGGAATACAACTAACAAGGAACGTAAAGGACCTCTTCAAGGAGAACTACAAGCTACTGCTCAATGAAATAAGAGAGGACACAAACAGATGGAGAAACATTCCATGTTCATGTTTAGGAAGAATCAATATCATGAAAATGGCCATACAGCCCAAAGTAATTTACAGATTCAACGCTATCCCCATCAATGACCTTCTTCACAGAACTGGAAAAAAACACCTTAAACTTCATATGGAACCAAAAGAGAGCCTGCATAGGCAAGTCAATTCCAAGCAAAAAGAAGAAAGTGGGAGGCATCATACTATCAGACTTCAAACTATACTATAAGGCTACAGTAATCAAAACAGCATGGTACTGGTACCAAAACAGAGATATAGACCAATGGAACAGAACAGAGGCCTCAGAGGCAACACAACACATCTACAACCATCTGATCTTTGACAAACCTGACAAAAACAAGCAATGGGGAAAGGATTCCCTGTTTAATAAATGGTGTTGGGAAAACTGGCCAGTCATGTGCAGAAAGCAGAAACTGGACCCCTTCCTGACACCTTACACTAAAATTAATTCCAGAGGGATTAAAGACTTAAACATAAGACCTAACACCATAAAAACCCTAGAAGAAAATCTAGCCAAAACCATTCAGGACATAGGCGTAGGCAAGGACTTCATGACCAAAACACCAAAAGCATTGATAACAAAAGCCAAAATAGACAAATGAGACCTAATCAAAACCACAGCTTCTGCACGGCAAAAGAAACAGTCATTAGAGTCAATCAGCAACCAACAGAATGGGAAAAAATTTTTGCAGTTAACCCAACTGACAAAGGGCTGATATCCAGAATTTACAAAGAACTAAAACAGATGTACAAGAAAAAAACAAAGAAGCCCATTCAAAACTGGGCAAAGGATATGAACAGATACTTTGCAAAAGAAGACATATATGAGGCCAACAAACATATGAAAAAATGCTCATCATCACCGGTCATCAGAGAAATGCAAATCAAAACTACATTGAGTTACCATCTCACGCCAGTTATAATGGCAATCATTAAAAAATCTAGAGAAAACAGATGCTGGAGAGAATGTGGAGAAATAGGAACACTTTTACACTGTTGGTGGGAGTGTAAATTAGTTCAACCATTGTGGAAGACAGTGTGGCGATTCCTCAAGGACCTAGAAATAGAAATTCCCTTTGACCCAGCAATCCCATTACTGGGTATATATCCAAAGGATTATAAATCTTTCTATTATAAGGACACGTGCACATGAATGTTCATTGCAGCACTGTTCACAATAGCAAAGACCTGGAAACAACCCAAATGCCCGTCGGTGACAGACTGGACAGGGAAAATGTGGCACATATACAACATGGAATATTATGCAGCCATCAAAAATGATGAGTTTGTGTCCTTTGTAGGGGCATGGATGAACCTGGAAACTATCATTCTCAGCAAACTGACGCAAGAGCAGAAGATCAAACACCGCATGTTCTTGCCCATAGGCGGGTGTTGAACAATGAGAACACATGGACAAAGGGAGGGGAGCACTACACACTGGGGTCTGTTGGGGAGAAATAGGGGAGGGACAGTAGGGGGTGGGGAGTTGGGAAGAGATAGCATGGGGAGAAATGCCAAATATGGGTGATGGGGAGGAAGGCAGCAAATCACGCTGCCACGTGTGTACCTATACAACAATCTTACATGTCCTTCACATGTACCCCAAAACCTAAAATGCAATAAAATAGATTAATTTAAAAAAGGACATATCATCAAATAACTATCAGACATGTTTAAGCAAGAATCTGGGTACCATGGCCCAGCTAAGTTGACACACAAAATTAATCATCATAATGACTTAAAACACTGAAAAATTTATTTTAAATTCTGATTATGGAATCAGAATGTAGGCATGGCTATGCTTCCTTCTGAGCTCTAGGAGAAAATCGAACCCTTGCCTTTCCATCTTCTAGTGGCTAATGGCACTCTTTGGCTTATGGCTGAATTTCTCTCTGCTCCATCTTTACATTGTTTTCTTGTGTTCATGTGTGTGTAAGCATGTGTGTGTGTGATGGGAGGCATCTGATCTTTCTCTGCCTCTTTCTCATAAGTATACTTGTGATTACATTTAGGCCCTACCCAGATAATCCATGATGATCTTCCCAATTTAAGATCCTTAATCACTTCTTCACAGGTGGTTTTGTTTGTTTGTTTATTTCCCCCAAAAGGTAACATTTGCAGTCTCCAGGGATTAGGAAATGGAAAAATCTTTAGGGGTCAAGTCAACCTATCACAGCTAGATTTTTATTATTGAATAAATTTTCAAAGAAGAGAAATAAATGATTTAGTACATACATGTACTTTAGGTACAAACAGCTTGAAATGCTTTTGTCTTTATGTGTTTCACAATTGTTATTTCATGAATTAAAAGCTATTCCTCATCAATAACAACTTTATTTGTTTTAAAGTTCTTGGACCATGACTTTTATTTTTCTTCTAACGACTGTACTACTACTATCACATACTCTGATGATGACTACCACAGTAAAGAATTTAAGAAAAACAAGCTTTTGTTTTTACAGCTAAAGTTTCTTTTTTATTTAAATATTTATTTGTCTAATATTATTTCTTATGTGTAATTTTTATTCACTATTTTTCCTCTCTTCCTGAATACATTTAACAATATCTATCTAAAATTTATTTCTATCTATATATGGAAATAGATTAAATCATAAATGTAGATTAATGCTATAAAAGCTCTCACATTCTATAGATTTATGTCTTTATCAGGAAATATTTTCATTTATGTTACCTGTACATAGTTTAAAAATGTTGGCCGGGTGTGGTGGCTCACGCCTGTAATCCCAGCACTTTGGGAGGCCGAGGCGGGTAGATCACGAGGTCAAGAGATCGAGACCATCCTGGTCAACATGGTGAAACCCCGTCTCTACTAAAAATACAAAAAATTAGCTGGGCATGGTGGCGCGTGCCTGTAATTCCAGCCACTCAGGAGGCTGAGGCAGGAGAATTGCCTGAACCCGGGAGGCAGAGGTTGCGGTGAGCCAAGCTGTGCCATTGCACTCCAGCCTGGGTAACAAGAGCGAAACCCCAAAAAAAAAAAAAAAAAAAAAAAAAAAAAAAAAAAAAAAATAAAAAAAAAAAAAAAAAAAAAAAAAAAAAAAGAAGTTTTCTGTTGCATCTCAGACAATTTTAAATTTGCTTTCTATATTTTATTTTCTTCCCATAGAACACTGGTTATTTTCTTACAGTTTATGTTTATGGTTATATTCTCAAAAAATACCTTTTTGTGGAAAATCTAAAGACCCTACCAAAAAAACTTGTAAAACTGATAAATTCAGTAAAATTGCAAGATACAAAAATTAACATATGAAAATTCATAGCATTTCTGTATGCCAACAGTGAACAGTTGGAAAAAGAAATAAAAAAGCAATCCCATTTGCAATGGCCATAAATGAAATTAAATAGTAATCAAAGAAGTGAAGGCTCTCTATAATAAAAAACATAAAACACCAATGAAAAATATTGAAGAGGACACAAAAAATAGAAATCCATGTTCACGGGTTGAAAAAAATCAATATTGTTAAAATGTCCATACCTCTCAAGGCAATGTATAGATAAAATGCAATCTCTATCAAAATTTCAGTGACATTCTTCCTAGAAACATAGAAAAGAAAAATCCTAAAATCTCCATGAAACACAAAAGACACAGAATAAGCCAAAGCTATCCTGAGGAAAAAGAACAAAACTGGAAGAATCACATTAACAGACTTCAAATTATAATACAGAGCTATAGTAACCCAAACAACCTGGTACTGGCATAAAAACAGACACATAGATCAATGGAACAGAATAGAAAACCCAGGAACAAAATACAGTGAAGTCATTTTTGAAAAGGTACCAAAAATATACGTTGGGATAAAGGATAGTCTCTTCAATACATGGTGCTGAGGAAGCTGGATATTCATATGTGGAAGAATGAAACTAGACCCTAATCTCTTACCATACACAAAAATCAAAATCATTTAAATACTTAGATCTAAGATATTAAACTATGAGATGAAGAAAACATTGGGAAAATTCTATAGGAAATGGGTCTGGGAAAAATTTATGGAGTAATACCTTGCTAACACAGGAAACCAAAACAAAAATGGACAAATGAAATCACATTGAGTTAAAAAGCTTCTGCACAGAGATAGAAGTAATCAAAAAAATGAAGAGACAACACACGGAATGGGAGAAAACATTTGCAAACTAAATATTTGATAAGGGATTAATAACCAGAATATATAAGAAGCTCAAACAACTCTATAGGACATAATCTAGTAACCCAATAAATAAATAGACAAAATATTTTAATAGACATTTCCCAAAACAAGATATATAAATGGCAAAGAGGCATATAGAAACGTCCTTTATATCCTTGATCATCACCAAAGAAATTCAAATCAAAACGACGAGATATCATCTCACCCTAGTTTAAATAGCTTTTACCCAAAAGATAGGTAGGAACAAATGCTGGCAAATATATATAGAAAAGGAAACCCTTGTATACTGTCGGTGGGAACATAAATTAGTACAACCACTATCAAGAACACCTTGGAGGTTCCTCAAAAACTAAAAATAGAGCTACCCTATGATCCAGCAATTCCACTGCTGGATGTATTCTCAAAAGAAGGGAAATCAATATATTAGAGAGATATCTGCACTTCCATCTTTCTTGCAGCACTGTTCACAATAGCCAAGATTTGGAAGCAATCAAGTGTCTATCAACATATGAATGGATAATGAAAATGGGGTTCATATACACAAGAGAATACTATGGAGTAATAAAAAAGAATGAGATACTGCATTTGCAACAACATGCATGGAACTGGAGGTCATTATGTTAATTAGAATTTGTCAATAACAGTAGACAAACTTTGCCTGTTTTCACTTATTTTTGGGATCTAAAAATTAAAACAGTTGAACTCATGGAGATAGAGAGTAGAAGGATAGTTACCAGAGGCTGGGGAGGGAGGTGGAAGCTAGGGTAGTAGTGGAGATAGCTAATGGATACCAAAAGTAGTTAGAATAAATGAGACAGCATTTGATAGCACAAAAGACTGACTATGTTCAATAATAATTTATACATTTTAATATAACTAAAAGAGTGTAAGTGGATTTTTTTAAAAGGTACAAAGGATAAGTGTTTGAGGGCATGGATACCTCATTTAAATGATGTGATTATTACTTATTACATGGCTGTATCAAAGTGTCTCATGTACTCCACAAATATATATATATATATGTACTATGTACCCAATAATTAAAAATAAAAAAATTAATATATATATAAATCCAAAAAGATAATTACCTTTTTATATTTGTTGCTTTATACTTGATTTGCTGAAATATTTTCCTCAAGCTGACATTCTTGTCCACTAATTTCATTTTCAACAGTATCTATTTTACATTTCTTTATTTACAGTAGAATTCTTATTTATACAGGGTCATTTAGAGTATTCAATTTAACTCCTAAACTCTGTAACTTCATCTCTTGATTTCTTGTGATCATCTTCAGCTGTAGTTTTCCTTTAGAATCTGTATCAGATGTTATTCATTTGAGAATATAGATATATACTGAAATGTATTTGTTTGTCGGGATATATATTCTGATGTATATTCTTCAACTGTCCCTTCCTTTTATTTTGTGGGCATGTTTACATGTGGAGGAGGATTGATACCACCTGTGCAGACTGTTTGGATCTTTGTGTCTTATCAGTCATCTTTTAGTGCACGCCATTCCATTTTGATCTGTTGTTTTTAATTTTTATGAGTTATTATGAAAAGATGACCTATGAACATATTAAATGCTAAATGTGACTGCCTAGATATGCTATTATAGAACACTTCCTCACATATGTAGTTGTCTTTTTATCAGCTTTCTTCAGATTTCAGCTTTTCTGACTTCAGGTAATAAGATGTCCTAGATAGATAATTAGACACACACATACCATCCTTACCCATTCTCTTATATCACTCTTTTATATCAACAAGAACACTTGACACATCAGTTTTAAATAGCATGTGTATACGAGATTGACTTTTAAAAATAAGTGCCTCGTGAAATGCATCTCTCCACTTTCCTGTAGTCCACAAGTCTGCCATTCATTTAGAATAGTATACAAATTAATAGCCCAATAGTATAAGAAATCTGATAAGTGTGCTTTAAACAATGGTAGAAATACTTATCATATCTTTTACAATACCTACTCTCTGTTGATTGAATAGCCTAAAATTAACTTTTCACATACCAGTACTAAAATGAAGAGTTGCTGTATCTCTAAGAAAATGAAGAACTTTATGACAGACAGGTATGGGAGAAAATGGATGATACATTCAAAAAAAGTACATAAGAGGGTTTAATGGATGAATCATTTACAATTTCATGTAGGATTAAGAGAAACCAACACTGTGTAGAGCCAGAAATGGCAGGCCTTTACCAATTCTAGGCCTGAGAAGTTTGAAGTGAGGTAAGTCATCCACATGCAGGGAGAAATAGAACTAGGTAGAAAATAGAAAAGGTACACAAAGGACCCAGACAGCTCTTTCTTCCAAGTCTCCATTTTCCATAAAACTTATTTAACAGTTAGAAGGCAAAGAAACCCAACTGATGCATGCTATAGTATCTTGGAGCAAAGAGCATTGTCACATATGTAGGTTGGAGATTTGGAGACACAAATAGAAAATATATTACATAATCCATTTACCAAACTGCCTAATTCAGTGAGTCAATATTAGGATGAAATCGGAATACTCCAAAACCTGAAATTTGTATGGTTGGTAGTCACCTACATAATCGTAGTGTGCTTTTTTTAGTAGGAGTAGACTTCTATGAACTTTTGGTTTCAAGCAGCATATTAACTTCCCTCATTTGCACAGCTTCTGCATCTAAGTGAGTAGAAAATTTCTTAGTCTGTTAGGTGATTTAAGCTACATGTGCATGTACCATATTAAAGAAAATACATTTAAGCAAACATTTACTGCATAGTCAAGCGTCCAGTAAGCAATATGACCTCATAGAAAGAAGAAGAACTAAGAATCCAAAGCCCTGGTTTGAAGTTTATCTTAATACATCTATACTCATTTGATCTCATTAGGAATAAATTTCTCTCATCCACTGATGGAGAATTTACCACCTCTACTGCCTACATAATAAAGATTGTTTCTTTATGGAATAATTATGGTATTAACTAAAGTCTTATACCGAAAAGAATCCAAAATAAGTTCAGATGATAAATACATAAAGTAACAGTCTCTAATAAGACAAACAATTCAACAGTAAAACATAATTCTGAGGGTTTAATTTCATTTACTATCAATCATTAAAATTGTCCTCCATGAAGCAAATTCATTTAGTAAAAGAAGATCTATTATATAAGTTATACGCTATTGTTTATTTTTAGTATTTGTGACTTAAAACTTTTGTTGTCTCTGTAGGAGCCATGAAAAAGAAAAAAATCTTTTAAAATTGTAGTGTGTGTTCTTGATGAAATTATTTTAGTTCTATGCAATTTATAATTTATTTCAAAAAACTACCAGTGTTAGAGTTGCTTTTATTTTTTTATTAAACTTCTGAAAATCTATTTGCCTGAGGACAATATCAAAGGTGTGATTCAAAGAACATAATACATTTCTGTGATATTTTAATTAAGCAATATTCTTTGAAAAATATTATTTGCCTGGCTCAACTTACTCAGGATTTTCAATTTTCTAGGCCCATGTGCACACTTCCTCATAAAAGCTAGTTTTAATGAAGAATCCTGCTAAGTCAAGTTAGCAAGAGCCTTCCACATTCAATGTCTGATTATCCTCAATATTTGATCAGGTTCCCATGTCTCCATCATCCTGCAGGTGATATCTGATCACCCTTGCCTCTACTTAGAAATAATTCTGTAGGTGGGTTTGGACAGATTCTCCCTTACTCCTACTGTTTCCTTTTAGTACTTTTCCATCATTATGGAAATAGCTGGATTATAGGGAGTTGCATATTTAATTTTTTGAGAAACTATACAACTGGTTTCCAAAATGTTCTGATGTTTTGCTTTCCCACTAGCAGGCCCACCAGAGGTTCTTCCATATGATTCAACTATTTCAATCTTAGGTATACTCCAGAAAATAAATGGATGAAAGTTTATGTTCATACAAAAATATTTATATAAATGTTCATAGTTGTTTTTTTGGTAATAGTCCTAAAATGGAAACAACCCAAATATTTATCAATAAATTGTGCCATAATCACATAATGTAACATTACTTATAAAAAAATGAACTATTGATATATGTAACAATACAGCTGAGTTTCAGAATAACAAAAAGAAACCTGACATAAAAGAGTGCTTTCTGCATGATTCTATTTACATAAAATTATAGAAAATGCAAAGTAATTTATACTGACAGGAAGAAGATCAATAGTTGACTAGAGACAGAGAGCAAAGGCTGGTGAAGTGGGGAGGGTAGAAGATGGTCATTATGAAGGGGCAGATGGAGATGGTGGGAGTGATACATGTGTTTGTTATCTGATTCCAGTGCTGGTTTTTCAAGTATATTCACATGTCAACACTTGCTAAATGGTTCACTTTATGTATGCTCAGTTTATTATATATTAAATATAATCTTAAGGGAAAAAAAAGAATGATGCTTGTTTTTGTCTTCAGCAAATGGAAAGATAATATTGGTAGTTTCTGATCTGGGTAAAAATTTATTTGGCAATGCCAATCATGAGTAGAACGTAGAAATAAGACCTTGTGGTATGATCTACATAAGTAAGACCATAATTTTCTCCTGGAAATCAAACTCTGATAACTGTTTTCCTTTGCTTTTGTTTTAAGTGATGGATTTTTGGTATCTTGACATTTGAAATCTGTTATTTCCTAGATGATTACCTGGAATTAAAAAATTTAAAAATTCTTTTGGTGGCAGGACACAACACAATGACATTTGGACAGATGAAAGGCAATGCTCCAAATAGATCTCTAGACTTATAAATAAAAATATCATTCAGTAAGCCTTTAATATATACAAAAATAAAATAAAAACTTTCTAACTTCAAATTAGAAAACTCTGCCAGGTGAGGCCACAGAGCAAGGTGCAACCACGGGCAAGGTAACAGCAAGCTGGAGCGGTAGCAGGCAGCTTTTCTATGACAAGTGGAAGGTTGAGCTAGCTTTGGCGGGCTTCCTGTGGATTGGCTAACTTAAATATCTGAGACAAAGGGGCTTTTTCCTAGTTCTCTGATACTTGGCTCTCAGGAAAATTAGAGCAGCAGAGAGTTCTAAGGGTTTGAAGTCTGATTAAAAAAAGAGAGGTTGGGGTGTGAAATTAATCAGCTGCTGAAGAATGAGAACTGACCAGCCTCTAAATATGCCTCAAAACTTGGTCAAGACAGAATTAAAATAAACAAACAACTATATCACACCCCTGGTCCTACAGTGTGCTCTGTGACCTATCTATTCCAAATGCTCATTATTTCTACTTCTTAATCTTAATCAGGTTCTATGCCTCAGATTCTGTTCCTGAATGTTCATCCCTGCTCAAAGTTTATATTCACTGTACATCTTTTGCTTCTTCAACCCAGAAATGAACATATGGAGGCCAGAAAAAAGTGCTTCATAAATCAAATATAAAGAAAACACATAGTAATTATTGTTTTAAACTTAGAAATTTTACCTTATAAATATGCCACTTTGAAATACTAAAGTGGAATATAACTTAAGGCATACTACTTTCCCTTTTAGTGCAGCACCATATAATAACTCTAGTTTATAATGTAGTATCCATATAAATCAGTCTATGAGCATAGTAACATATGCATGAAACATTGCATTTTAGTGCAGCTCTGATGTATATGCACAGTACCTCCCTTCACTGTTAATGAGACCCCAGACAACTGCACCTACAAGAAGCAGCATACCTGGCTTTTCCTTTCCTCAATCAGATTTAAACCTCAGAAGTTTGTATTTCTACGTTCACCTAAACTTGAAAATATTCTCTCCAGATCCTAATATGGCTAGCCGACTCTTCCATTGGTAAACTGTCTCATTATTACTAGAACTTCAGGATCCATAATACATCTGATATCATTTGGCTGTGTCCCCACCCAAATCTCATCTTGAATTCTCACGTGTTGTGGGAAGGACTTGGTGGAAGGTAACTTAATCATGGCAACAGGTCTTTCCTGTGCTGTTCTCATGATAATGAATGTCTCATGAGATCTGATGGTTTTAAACAAAGGACTATCCCTGAATAATCTGTCTTTTCTTGTCTGCTGCCATGTGAAACATGCCTATCACCTTCTCTATGATTGTGAGGCCTCTCCAGCCACATGGAACTGTAAGTCCACTAAACCTTTTGTGTTTGTAAATTGTCCAGTTTCAGATATGTCTTTATTAGAAGCATGAAAATGGACTAATACAGTAAATTGGTACTGGTAGAGTGGAGCACTGCCCCCTATAATGTGGAAGCAACTTTGGAACTAGGCAGTAGGCAGAGGTTGGAACAGTTTGGAGGGCTCAGGAGAAGATAGAAAAATGTGGGTAAGTGTGGAACTCCCTAGAGAGCTTTTGAATGGCTTTGACCAAAATGTTTATAATGATATAGACAATGAAATCAAGGCTGAGGTGGTTTTAGATGGAGATGAGGAACTACTTGGGAACTGAAGCAAAGGTGACTCTTGTTATGTTTTAGCAAAGAGACTGGTGGCATTTTGTCCCTGCCATAGAGATTTGTGGAATTTTTGAACATGAGAGAGATAATTTAGGGTATCTGGCAGAAGAAATTTCTAAGCAACAAAGCACACAAGATATGACCTGGGTGCTGTTAAATGCATTCAGTTTTATAAGGGAACTAGAGCATAAAAATTTGGAAAATGTACAGCCTGACAATGCGATAGAAACGAAAACCCCATTTTCTGAGGAGAAATTCAAGCTGGCTGCAGATATTTGCATAAGTATAAGAAGCCAAATGTTAATCAGCCAGTCAAGGGGAAAATGTCTCCAGGGACATTTGTGGCAGCCCTTCCCATCACAGGCCCAGAGGTTTAGGAGGAAAAAAATCATTTCCTGGGTCAGGCCCAGAGCCCCTCTGCTGCATGCAGTCTAGGGACTCAGTGCCTTGCAACTCAGCTGCTCCAGCCACGACTAAAAGAGGCCGAAGTACAGTTCAGGCTGTTGCTTTAGGTAGAAGCCCCAAGCCCTGGCAGCTTCCACATGGTGTTGAGTCTGCAGGTGCACAGAAGTCAAGAACTGAGGATAGGGAACTTCTGCTTAGATCTCAGAGGATGTATGAAAATGCCCAGATGCCTCAGCAAAAGTTTGCTGCATGGGCAGGGCTCTCACAGAACCTCTGCTATGGCAGTGCAAAAGGGAAACATGGGGTCAGAGCCCCAACACAGAGTCCCTACTGGGGCTCTGCCTAGTGGAGCTGTGAGAAGAGGGCCATCATCCTCCAGACCCCAGAATGGTAGATCCTCTGATAACTTGTACCATGTTCCTAGAAAAGCCATGAACACTCAATGACAGCCTATAAAAGCAGCCAGGAGGGAGGCTATTACCTGCAAAGCCACAGGAGAGGAGCTGTCCAACACATGACAACCCATCTCTTGCATCAGCGTAACCTGGATGTGAAACATGGAGTCAAAGGAGATCATTTTAGAGCTTTAAGATTTGCCTGCCCTGCTGGATTTCAGAATTGCATGGGGCTTGCAGGCCCTTTTTTTTTGTTCAATTTTTCCCATTTGGAATGGCTGTATTTACCCAATGCCTGTATCCCCATTGTATCTAGGATGTAACTAATCACTTTTGATTTTACAGGCTCATGGGCTGAAGGGACTTGCCTTGTCTCAGATGGCACTTCTGACTATGGACTTCTGAGTTAATGATAAAATGAGTTAAAACTTTGGGGACTGTTGTGAAGGCATGGTTGATTTTGAAACGTGAGGACATAAGATATGAGAGGGGCCAGGGGCAGAACGATAAGATTTCGTTGTGTCCTCACCTAAATCTCATCTTGAATTCCCATGTGTTTTGGGAAGGACCTGGTGGGAGGTAATTGAATCATGGGGGCAGATCTTTCCTGTGCTCACTTTTTTTTTTTTTTAGACAAGAGTTTTGCTCTTGTTGCCCAGGCTGGAGTACAGTGGCATGATGATCTTTGCTCACTGCAACCTCTGACTCCCGGTTTCAAGCAATATTCCTGCCTCAGTCTTCTAGGTAGCTGGGACTATAGGCAACACACCAAGCAAATTTTTTTGTTTTTTTAGTAGAGACAGGGTTTCACTGTGTTAGCCAGGATGATGTCGATATACTGATCTCATGATCCACCTGCCTTGGCCTCCCAAAGTGATGGGGTTACAGGTGTGTGCCACTGAACCCAGGTTTTAAAAATGGGAGTTTTCCTGCACAAGCTCTCTTCTCTTGTCTGCCACCATGTGAGACATTCCTTTCAGCTTCTACCATGATTGTGAGGCCTCCCCAGCCATGTGAAATTGTAAGTCCATTAAACCTCTTTTTGTGTGTGGATTACCCAGGCTTGGGGATGTCTTTACCAGCAGTGTAAAAACAGACTAATACAAGGTCTTCCTACAACAGGTAGCAAACCTCCAATCTCTGTTACATGCCAGATGTTGACCAAAGTGATTTTTCTATGTATCTCCAATATCAACTAGTGAAACAGGAGTTATTGTCCCCTGCTTGAAGATAAAAATACTGAGATGCTGATGACCTGTCTTAGATCACAATATCTGCCTTGGGGAAGAATTTTAAAGTAGGGCTTTAATTTTTCCACTAAGCCAAAATGATTAATTTTGTCTTTTTTTTTTTCACTGAAAGACACATAGTCCACCATCTTAAATTTCATTAATAGCTTTAGAATCTCATCTATTTGTTAGTCGAGTATAGTTGTAAAAATAATTTTTTATCTTTTGTAAATAAAATTAATACATAAAATACACAATAATTAAGTATATATAGAAACTATATAGTTTCTTGGAGCCTCAGTTACCTTTGAAAGGATTTTGACAAAATAAAAAAATTAAAATAATTGTATTAAAAAATCTCCAAATTTGGGCATATTATCACCTTGATTTTTAATGTGTTCTATAACTTAATTGAATTATTTCAGTACAAATAAAAATTGGAAGTAAAACACTTATTGGAACTTAATGTATTGCAACATATTTATTAGCAAAACTACTAAGCACTGGTTGGTGATTGGGCACGAAGCATTAATATGCAGTGCTACTCAGTGAAATTCCTAAAAGGTGTATGATCAGCTTGAGTTATGTTAAGTCATTCTAAGAAGGTTTTCATTCATATAAAAAATGGCAAATCTATCCCAATCTCCTGCCCCTTTTTCTACTAAACTTCCACACTTTCTACAACCACAATACAATTGATTGATTTAGTATAATTAGACTCATAGAAAAACAATTGGTTTGAAAACCATGAATCCATGAGAAATACTAAGAAATAATTAGACTCGACTCAACTCCCAATTCATTTGCTTTGTGACGAAAGAACTCCTTAAAGGTAAACAATAAATGTTAGTTAGCTTTGGTTCAAGTAGGACATTTGATACCCAGAGAAAAATAAGCAGGAAAGTAAATAAAGCAGTAGTCACATTTCTGAAGAATGAAGTCTGTGGATTGCAAGTGACAGGTTCAATTACTGGTCCATGGGCCACTGACACATCTGCCTTAAACTCTGAGGAATGGGCAGTGGAAAAAGGATGAATAACTCTCAAGATTTAGAGAAAATATGTAATCACTCAGGCAGAAAATTAGCAATTACATTTCGCGCCATCAGTAATAACTATTTCAACAAAGATCTTAGGTTAACGTCAGACTATGTGACAGTATATCAACTGTTACACCTGTGTTCAAACAGCAACCACATCCCTCAGTGCGATACTGAGCTGTTTAGTTCAAATGTGGCCTGTTCAGTGATAAGCAAGATGGCTGACATCTGTTACAGAAGTATTCAAAGGCAATTTACTTCACAGTTTTGATGCTGACTGTTGTAAAAAGAAAAATTTTATAAAATTTGGACAGTTGCAATTTGTTCAGGTGTTCTTTTGACTTTTTAGTAATAAAATTATAACTTTATTAAAGATAAAATAGAAAATTATATAAGTAGGTCAGTAGGAATTTTTCAGAAAATAATTTTTCAGATTTAAAGTTAAATAAAATGTCAAATGTAATAAAACTATAAATTCATAATATTATTTTTGTGTTTCAAAGTAAAGGTATAAAGCTTAAAAATAGAAACAGAAGCATATGAATCTATAATGAATTATCTTCTCTACATTTTTAATTTAAATATGGCTTGATGTTTTAGAGCTAGCCAATAAGGTTTTATATTTTAAATATTTAGTTAAAAATAACATGAGAATTATAATTGATTTCTTACCAATAAATAAATACAACTAATTTAGCCCAGGATCCTGATCATCTTAAAAATTTACAATCAGATATGTGCAATGAATAAAAATAACACGAAGCTCCCGAACACTTGAGCAAATGGCTAATTATGAGATTATAATATAAAAATATCTATAAAAGTAATTCTAGGTGGAGTTAACAAACGGCTATATTTAGTCTCAAAAACGTATTGGAAAATAGCCTTTTCAGATATAACAAAAGAGAGATAAGATCTTACTTTTTATCATTAAGATTCATAAGCCAGATACAGTATATTGTCATTCTGGAAGTCACACTAGTTATAATTTTATAAAAATTATTTATGTGAAAAAAATCAAGCAAACTGAATTTCCTCACATTAAATCATTAGATGATTTTTATTTTGCTCTGACATCAAATTTATATTAGTGATGTTTCAGACCTAAGATAAATTTTTTAAAATGTAGATTAAGCTATTCACATATGATATGTACTAATTTTTAAGTAATTAGTATAGCTGGTATTAGTTCAATGACACATGCATAATATATCTATATGTACAGTCATATATGTATGAATTTTATGTGTATTTATAGGTTATATAGAATATATAATGTTTTACATAATATGTATTATATATATATTTAATAATCAAAATATAATTGGTTTACCTTTTAACATTGTGTGGGATGACAACAGGTTATTGTGAAAGAGTTGATTCTTCTAAAAAGCCCTTCAAGATTACCCTTGAAACCAGATAATCACCTTTTTGCTCATGTATGACTCTGTCTTGAATAATGGGACAAATACATACACACACAGACACACACACACGCATACACACACAAATGATGATGAATGTGACAATGAAGGAAAAAATAAAGCGCTATGCAAAGCACATTATCTTATTCAATTTACATAATGAGTATAAATGCAGATTTAGGAGTTATGCTGCCTTGCAAATTAGACATTTTCCTGAAAAGTTGTTTGAACCAAACAATGGTAAATCACAGATATTTTACATTATCTAAAGAGTCATTTTAGACAATGTAAAAAACACTTTTCAAAAGGCTACTTTTATTTCCTCCAGAGTTAGTCTGGTAAATTCCAAATATATGTATTTATATTTATGTTCATATTCTTAAAGCACGTACAACTAAACTTACTTTATAAATACAGATCCCTCCTGTATTAGGGTACTCTAGAGGGATAGAACTAATAGGATAGATGTATATATAAAGGGGTGTTTGTTAAGGAGTATTGACTCACGTGATCACAAGGTGAGGTCCCACAATAGACCGTCTTCAAGATGAGTAGTAAGGAAGTCAGTCCCAGTTCCAAAAATCTCAAAAATAGGGAAGCCGACAGTGCAGCCTTCAGTCTGTGGCAGAATGTCCAAGAATCTCAAAGCTGAAGAAGTTGGAGTACAATGTTCCAGGTCAGGAAGCATCTAGCACAGGAGAAAGATGGAGGCCAGAATACTCAAGTCAGTCCCACATGTTTCTGCCTGGTTTTTATTCTTGCCTCGGTGGCAGCTGATTAGGTTGTGCCCACCAAGATTAAGGGTGGGTCTGCCTTTTCCAGTCCACTGACTCAAATGATAATCTCCTTTGGCAACACCCTCACAGATACACCCAGGAAAAATACTTTGCATCCTTCATTCCAATCAAGTTGATGCTCATTATTAACCATCTCACCTTACCCTCATTGAGAGGATACATCAGCATTCTTTTTATTAACTATTTTTTCTCTAGGTAAAGAAGAGGAGAAAATAATAATAATGATGTTATTATTATTATTTCTTTTTCTTAAATTCAAGGCTTCATAACAGCAAAGTCTTCTTGTGAACTCAGAATCACCATCTCCAGTACTTGTCACCTGTGACACAACCTCTGTAATACTGTAAATTGTTCAAACTTTATTCTCAAAACTTTCTCATTTCCCTTTTAGTTTTTTCTCCTTCCTACTCCTGATTTCCAAAGTATTTCTGTCTCATCTTAATCCTATCAATGTTCAATTTCAAATGACTATAATGTTGGGACGGTTTGAGTGACTTCTTCTCATTAAGGTATAAATGATTGATTGATTCTTGTTCTGTCTTTTCCGGGGCATTTACATTTTAATAGGGAATAATTCTTTCATTCATGAGGAATAAGTTCTACAAGAGTGTCATTTCAAACTAGAGTAATAGGACAATGTGAAGGGAGCTTGGAATTGGAAAACCTTTCTTGTTCATTTTTCGCAAGGTCATATCCCATTGCTCAGTACTTTTCAAGAGTTGAAAATTTTACCCTATACCTTGGATTCTAGTGTCTCCAAAGTTAGATTTACTCTTCATGAACTTAAATTTATTTTCTGGAAATAATTTAAACACAGTTGCAATCAAATTAACTCTCTCATATCACTAAGGTAATCTTGAATGTATAGCTGTCATAATATGGAAAGTATCTGAGGTTGGTGAAATCAAAAGCCAAAATAAAGCAAGCAAAAAATAGCATCAAACACAAATACATAAAGCCACAGAAAGTGCAGTGAGACAACTTAATCAGCCATCCTAGCAGTAATATTTATATACCTCCTAGCACTGTAGCAAATATTGTTTTATGCACATACACTATTCCTTCAGCTCCAAGGAGAGATGAGATTTCTAAGTACCCTTTTGCTGTACAACCCCAGTAAATAAAATGTACAGTACTCTTAAAACTATCCCAGAGAGACATGAAGATCACATCATAGGCATTCTTATTCTTTAAAACAATTTTTATGAATAATAAATCATACATAATTCTAGAGACAAGACATACACATAAAGCTTGTGAACAACTTGTTTGTCTCTCTATCACAAAGGACTACATTTTAAATTCCATTATCTCACATATCACTACACCTTTATAATTTCATTTTCTATAAAAACCACAGGAGCCCCAGAGTAATTTTTAAAATTAAACAAGATAATATATGCTGGCTGAGTCTATGTATATTATCAGATTGATTTGAAATAGAAAATTTTAGTCTTCCACATAAAACTCCTAATATCTGAGGGAACATTTAAAAATTTAATGCAGTTTCACAAAGTTCAAGGAAGCTTTGGTCATAAGCTAACACTAATTAAAGTTATTCTGCATGAAACTCATGGGGCAGTGAAAAACCAAACTCATATCACAAAATTCCATATAATATAAACTAATAAACATTAATAAATATTTTGTCTAGGATATATGTATGAGTATTTTAGTTACTGGTACCATTTGTAAAAAGTATTAACTTTGATACAGAATGGAGATTTGTATTTGATATAATCTTTTTGTAAGAATTTATTAATATTTAGACTCTAATAATTTAAATTGCTGTGTTGACTAGTGTGTAATAAAAATATCTATAAAAGTAATAAAACTATAAATCTAGTGTTTAGATTATAAACAGAAGTTTTTAATTCTTTCAAGTTTCCTTTATGGGTTTGGAATTGTTTACCCATTTATAAAGGATGCCAAATATCTGCAAATTCACATGTCATGTTATATAGGTTTTCTAGTGAAATCTGAGGTTGTATTTACTTCTTCAAGAAAGTTCGGATGTGTTCTTGGCTATTGCTTTAAAACACAATGCCAAATGCTACGTAAGAATCAAAATTACATTCTTAAATATTTTGGTTTTTGAAATTCTCCTTGAATAATGGTAATATTACTTTATGAAGAGAATTATAATTTTTAATTTAGATATTTGAGTCTTTACTTTTAAAATAGACTTCATTACAACTTCTGGAGAGTAATTTATTTAATTTTGGAGAAAAAAAGAAACATTAAAATACTCTCAGTTACTTCTCTCTGCCTTTTTCAATTTCCCATGGAAGTAATTAAAGATTGGAATTTTCTGACTTAATGATAAAACAGAATTTTTGTAGTTTAAAGAAATCTTACAGAAATTCTCTTCAGTATGCATGCCCATGTCAGAATAAGTGAGGAAGAGAGGGAATCAAAAATAATTATTTTCCCTTTTGCTGGAGGAAATTTTATTTAGAGAATATCAAAAAGAGATTCTTTCTTCTTAGCCTAATGCACAACATGTTTCCAGCAATGTATTCAATTCCAATTTTATTTGAATTAGAATGCCATTAATGAGAAAAATACTGAACTGCTAACTCAAAGAAACAGCTACATAGAGGTTAATCAAGGTATATCTGCCTCAATTCGGTTTAACAATCGACAAAAATAAGTATTATCTTCTGAATATTTAACATAATTATGCTTTTCAGAAAATTTAAAAGTCTGCTTTTTGAACAAAGCTTCATGTAAATGTAAGGAACAAGATTCATACTTAATATTCGTCAAAGCTTTTATAACTGACTCTGGATATTATTTTAGCAATAGGTTTTCAAATACACTTTTTTTTTTTTTCCTGGAAAACTAAGTTTTTAAAAGCAATCTTCTAATCTTATTTATATCTAGAATAATTTTTTGTCAAATCTTTATTATGTTAAATGGGAAAATTAATATAAGAAAAGAAAAATATAAAATATAGATCAAACTTTGTTGATGTTTGCTTAAGGAAGTTTGGCTTTAATTAATGACCCATTTCCATTAAAAACATAACAGATTTTTTCACTTTAAGATTATCGCTAAAGTAAAACCCTGAAATGAAAATGAATACAAAAGGTAACTAGGATTTGAAGACCCAACAGAATAATTTTAAATTGTACCCATATTGATTGAAGTGAGCAGTTAATGTTTATTTTATTGAATCTATAATGTTAAATCTTATTTTGCTTTCCTTTTCCCTAGGCCTTATCTGAAATCTCAGGATAAAACTGACACCATTTCTTGCTTTCTAGCTAATTTTATTTTTTCACTTTTGAAATTGCAACAGGATTGTATTAAGCAGTTTTCTAAATATAAAGGGCCTTACAAAGCATAAGATGATGGGTAGGCCTGAGCCTCTGTACTGAGATAGCCTTAATTCAAAATTCAGGTTTCTTTTGGCTTTAAGACGGTTATTTAAGGTTTTAAAACCTCTTTTTCCTCCTCGGCAGAATTGTGATAATAATAGTGCCTACCACACAGGGAGGGTCCAGGGAAGGTCACTGACTCAAATGCATGTAGAGTGATTAACAGTGGTCATGACTGTGTCCTTTTTTATTGACAAGAGAAGAGAAGAGTAACCAAACCTTTCTACTCTAACTAGTTTCCTCTAACTTCTTTTTGAAGGTCTCCAGCACGGTATGAATTATTGTGAATGGTGTTACTGTTCTAAGGAGGTACAGGTACATCACTGTCTCCTCTAACAGACCTCTAAAGGTCTGTCGGGCAACTTGAAGGCAGAGGTTCTCTCTGAGGAGTCCTGAGGTCTCTGTGCTCAAACATTTCCTCACCAGCAAGGCCTTGTTTTTCTTTTCTCCTTTCCTTTAACCTCCTTCTCCTGTTTTACTTACCTTCATATCACTTATTACTGCCTACTGTATTTCATGTTTTCTTTCTCTTTTTGTTAGAATAGCTGATATATGAAAACAAAGACTTCTCTGTTGTTCATTGGTGCCCTAGATCGTATTGTATAAAGTAGGTATGCAGCAGGTACTCATTAAATATATGGTGAATTAATGAGTAAATGCATTTTTTTAATAACTAACTAGCATTCTTTAAGAGTACATTTGGCAGCCTTTGATGGCAAATTCTGTGTTAGTTTGTTCTCACATGGCTATAAAGAATTACCTGAGACTGGATAATTGATGAAAACAGGAAGTTTAATTGACTTGCTATTCCACAGGCCTAACAGAAAGCCTGACTGTGAGGAAACTTACAATTAGGGCAGAAGGTTAAGGGGAAGCAAGCACCTCCTTCCCATGGTGGCAGGAGAAAGAGAACAAAGGAGGAAGTGCCACACACTTTTAGACCGTCAGATCTCATGAGAACTCAAGCAATATCACGGGAACAGCAACAGAGAAATATGCCCTGATGATCCAACCACCTCCTACTACCAGGCCAATTTGACATGAGTTTTGGGAGGTGATACAAATTCAAACCATGTAACCCCACCTGTGGCTCCTCTCAAAGATCATGTCCTTTTCGCCTTACAAAATACAGTTATCCCTTCTCACCAGTCTCTCAGTCTTATTTCAGCATCAACTCAAAAACCCACAGTCCAAAGTCTTATCCGAGACAAAGGAATGTCCTTTCCACCAGTGAGCCTATAAAATCAAAAACAAGTTTGTTTCTTCCAAGATATAATGGCAGTACAGGTATTAGTTAAAAGCTCCCATTTCAAATGGGAGAAATTGGCCAAAACAAAGGGGCTACTGACCCCATGCAAAACCAAAATTCAGCAGGGCAATCATTAAATCTTTTTTTCTTTTTTTATTTTTGGGACGGAGTTTAGCTCTTGTTACCCAGGTCGGAGTACAATGGCGCGATCTTGGCTCACGGCAACCTCTGCCTCCTGGGTTCAAGGAATTCTGCCTCAGCCTCCCAAGTAGCTGGGACTACAGGCATGCACCATAATGCCCAGCTAATTTTTGTATTTTTAGTAGAGACAGGGTTTCACCATGTTGACCAAGATGGTCTCGATCTCTTGACCTTGTGATCCACCTGCCTAGGCCTCCCAAAGTGCTGGGATTATGGTAATCATTAAATCTTAAAGCTCCAAAACAATCTCCTTTGTCTTCATATTTCATATCCAGAGCACACAGCTGCAAGCTCCTGAGACCTTGGATGGCTCCATCCCAGTAGCTCTGCAGGCCACAGCCCCTTTGGCTGCTTTCACAGGCTGGCACTGAGTGCCTGCAGCTTTTTTCTGTGCATGGGGGAAGTGTTCAGCTGATCTACCATTCTATGGTCTGGAGGATGGTGGCCCTCTTGTCACAGCTTCACTATGCAGTGCCCCAGTGGGAATTCTGTGTATGGGCTCTAACCCTAAATTTCCCCTTTATGCTACACTAGTAGAGGTTCTCCATGAGGACTCTGCCCTGCAGCAGACTTCTGCCTGAACATCCAAGTGTTTCCATACATCTCTGAAATCTAGATGGAATTTCACAAACTTTAATTCTTGCCTTTTACACACTCCCAGGGCCAACACCACATGGAAGTCACCAAGGCTTGGAGCTTGTACCATCAGAAGCCATGGCCTGTGCTATACCTAGGCCCCTTTTAGTCATGGCTGGAGCTGGAGTGACTGGGAAACAGGGCACCATGTTCCAAGGCTGCACGGAGCATTGGGGCCCTTGCCTGCCTCAGGAAACTATTTTTTTCTCCTATGCCTCCAGGGTTGTGATGGGAGGAGCTGCCACAAAGGTCTCTGAAATACCCTGGAAACATTTTCCCCAGTGTCTTGGTGATTAACATTTGGCTCTTATTATGCACATTTTTGCAGCATTGAATTTCTCCCCAGGAAATGGGTTTTTCTTTTCTACCACACAGTCAGGCTACATATTTTCCAAAATTTTATCATCTGTTTCCCTTTTAAATATAAGTTCTCTTTGTTTATGCAAATGAACATAGGCTTTTAGAAGCAGCCATGCCACATCTTGAACACTTTAATGCTTAGACATTTTCTACATGAGATTTGAGTGCGACATAAATCCAACCCATATCACTCTACTTGTTATTTAACAACCCTCCCTCAACATCCACCCATAAAAGAAACATTCCTAAAATAGACAAAATATTTTAGCTGCTTAAAGTTCACCAACACAATATATTTATTTCCAGGGAAGTAGGGTGTAGGAAAAGGAAATGGAGAAAGAGAAGGAAGAATAATAGGTATGAGGAAGTGTATTACCAAGATGGTTAAAGCATCATGACAGGAGACTTTTACAGAGAGTACAAATACCATAAAAAAGGCAACACAAAGGGAGAACCGTTTGTCTATAGGCTTACATTTCTATTGGTTAAAGTTTGCTTCCAAAACATTAAATGTCCTTCTTTTCCTGCCCCTATTGCAATTTTCTTGGTTCCACATGATTGGAGTCTGAGTAGACTCTGCAGATTATAGAGATTGAGTAACATCCAGGAAACTGTAGAAGAATGCCACGGCACATGGAACTAAAAAAAGGCACTATTGGTTTAAGCTCACATGTGACTTAAAGGCCAGAAATTGTTATCACAGATGATTCCTATATCTGTAGCAAAGCCAGTATCTTGTAGCAATGGCCAGGCTCCATGACTATGGTGAAGACGTGTTCCAGTTTTTTCTAGGGCAGTCCCAGATGGAAAGCTGGACAAGGGTCCAGACCTGGGGTAATGAATGAACTAAATTCTGCACATGCTTTCAAACGTCCATATATGCTAGAAAAGTGTTCTGGGATTTTAGCACCAACCTTTCCAGACTTGAGTTACGTAAGTCCCCAAAACTCTAAAAATGTGAATTCAAACACACAAAGGTTTTTTAAGTGCCTTGTTCTTTCTTTAAAAAGATTACAGAATAAAATAAATTCTATGATAAAAGCCTTATTTGTACAAGAAAATTTTTAAATGGGCAGTTAATAATGACATAAATATTAATAATAATATTGTAATCTATAAATATTATAGATTATCCAGCTAATAATGTCAATTCCTCTGTTGCATTTTAGAAAGAGATTATATTTAAACAATGGAAATATTCAATCAAACATGAGGTACCAGGTAGCATTAGGTATAGCTCTTCCCCATATAATAACGTAATAACAATCCCCCACACCGGATAAGAACCAGTAAGGAGCTTTCAAGTATAATGAAGGCACAGAAGAAATATTCTGCTTTCTTCTAGATTTTATTCAATTATTTAATATAATACCTTGAATTAAACATGAGGTACTAGGTAGCATTAGGTATAGCTCTTCCTCATATAATAACGTAATAACAATCCTGAATCTTGATTTTCTATGTCAGATGATCTACGAGGAGAAGTGAAATATTTTTGTGTGTATGTGATGGATGTTATTTAAAAATATCTTCCCTCTGTGTGAGGAGGAAAATCAACATTATATTAAAGAGCAGGGAGTATTTGCTGTTGTGAAAGGTGATTAATATCTCTTACCAGCGTAACTTGTTTTAGCACCAGCTGGATCTAGAAAATAAGTAATAAACATCAATGACAAATCTAAAACTTGTATGGCACACCTATGTTTATTTAACATTCAAACTTTAGAGTTGTGCACATGCAGCTAAGCCTAAACATAGATGTTTAAAAGTAATTTGAGCAATAAATATCCTTCTGGAAGTGAGTAATCAAAATTTTAGATTTTATGTCCCATAAAAGAGATAAGTCAGTCTTGACTAAGAGTAAGACATTTAGAAATATATATTTATGTATATATTTATATATTATGAATACATGATATTTATAGACATACAAATATATATTTTATAGTTTAAAATATATATTTCTAATATAAAATGTATATAAAAATACATTCACATGTGTCGTCATTGGTATATATAATATATATATACAATTACAAACTATATATATATATATAGTTTATAAGTGTATTTTTAAATGTCTTGCTCTTAGCCAAGACTGACTTATCTCTATGATGATGCGTAAAATCTACATTTTTTTTTTTAGAAAAGAATACCTTATTGAAGCAGTATCTCATTTAACAATGGAGCAAAGTACAAATTGACTTGTATGTGTCCAACCTGCATCAACTGCTAATAAAAGAATTTATACATACAGAATAGGTGGTGGTGGGGTGAGGACTGTAATGTTTGGGTCTCATCTCTGCCACTATGGAAGAAGGTTGGTTTGAATAAAATAAAATATATGAAAGCAACTAGAGTTGTATTTGATATGCTTAATTCTCTTTAACTTTAAATTTACTTTTAATGTAATGTAAAATTTTACTTTTAATGTAAAAATAATAAATTCGAATTTCTAGAAAAGCATATGAAAATTTAAACATAACTGTTTAGTCTTAAAAAATTAGAAATAATAGAAAAAGTCAGTAATCTTTACTATAGAACATTAGAAATGAAGAAAAAAAGGATGAAGAAAAAAATTAGAGATATTCAGGGAGTTAAAAAGGAATTGCCTTATAAAAATGGCAAGGGAGAAGGATATTTTTTCAGATATGACTTTTTAAATTATCAAATACAACAGTCACACCTAGGTATGTCAAAGCTCAAATTTCTGAAAACTTATAATCAAAAAAGTGGAAAATTTTAATGCAATTAGACAAAAAGGACATTTCATATATAGAAGAGAAGCAATACAAATCATATTTGATTTCTCATTAAAAACAATACAGAAAAGAAGATAATAGAGTGACATCCTTGAAGTTCAAATATTGACCCAGAATTTTATACGCAGTATAAAATTGTCTTCACAAATGAGAGTGAAATAAAGAAATGTGAAGATGGAGAAAAGCTGTAAGAATTTATCTTTAGCAAACCTGCTCTGCAGGAAATGCCAAAAATGGGGTGTGGGTGTGTGTGTGTGTGTGTGTGTGTGTGTGTGTGTGTGTGTGTGTGTGTTTGACTGAAGGAAAATTATAGTTGATAGAAACACTAATCCATAAGGGAAAAAAAGTAAACATACTTTCTATGTGTAAGTGTGTGTATAAAATGTAACAACAATATTTTAAAACATGTTAGGGACATGCAAATAGAATTTAACGTTTTAGTAGTATGTCTAGGCAATACTACTAACAATTTTGATAATTTTCTTGTGAGGATTTGGAAGATAATTTTGATATGAGGATTTGGAAGAGTAAACTGAAATGTAAAAGTCTGAATTACTAGTGTAAAGTAAGTAGTATTAAGTGTGAAAGACAAAGTGTGAGTATCATTTTTCTGTAGTGAGGGATGACATGTAAATCAAATGAACGAGGACCATACTGAATCAAAATATACTTAGATAAGTGAAGGATAGATATTGTGAGTCCTGCTACATTAAATAAAGTAATGCAAAGGGATCAAGAAACTGGTATGCCTTGAAGGCAGAATAGTGAGTTAGGAAAACTCAACAGAAGGCAATTTGGTCATATTTAGCAGTAAGGTCAAAGTATATGTGTGCTTTGATCATTTTATCAACTAATTTAACCTATGATATGTTCAGAAACTGGAAATATAATATGTTTTCAAAATTATTTATTAAATATCGTTAGAAGTCACACAGGGACATATTCTAAATGTTCATCAGTAAGGAGTGATGCCATATATTGCTGTTTTTCTGTATAAATCTGTGCAGTTATTTAATAAATGAGAACATTATTTAAGTAGTAATATGAAATGATATCAGCAAATACATTGTTAAGAGAAAAAAAGCAAATTTTGAAGTGGTATTTATGTTATGTCACCTTTGTGTAAAAGGAGAAACAATGTAATTGTGTGTGTATGTGTGCTTGTGTAAGTGTTCATTTTGTAAACATTAATAGCTTAAATTAATAAGAATTAAAATCATTAAGTTTTAATCAGGATTTGAATTGTCTTAGAATTTATAAAATATAGCAGTAAGATATAAACACATTTAATCTTCTTGAAAATATGGCTGTCCTTTTAGATTCATTTACTCAGAAGTCTCAACACAAAATTATAATTAAAACTGAAAAAGTGGATGAAAATATGCACATTTTATTTTATGTGTGCCACTCATTCCATTTAGTTTATGCTAAAAGAAATATTGTGTTAAAAGTTTTTGTAGCACCATGAGACCGTGTTGAATAAAAAGACAATATATATATATTTTCATTTTTATACTTTAATTTCTGGGGTACATGTGAAGAACGTGCAGGTGTGTTACATAGTTATACACGTGCCATGGTGGTTTGCTGCATCCATCACTCCATCATCTACATTATGTATCTCTCCTAATGCTATCCCTCCTCCAGGCACCCACCAACCAACAGGCCCCAGTATGTGATGTTCCCCTCCCATGTCCATGTATTCTCATTGTTCAACACCCACTTATGAGTGAGAACCTGTGGCATTTGTTTCTCTGTTCTCGTGTTAGTTTGCTGAGAATGATGGTTTCCAGCTCCATCCATGTCCCTGCAAGGGACATTAACTCATCCTTTTTTATGGCTGCATAGTATTCTATGGGGTGTACATGCCACATTTTCTTTATCCAGTCTATCATTGATGGGCATTTGGGTTGGTTCCAAGTGTTTGTTGTTGTGAACAGTGCCACAATAATCATATGTCTACATGTGTCTTTATAATATAATGATTTATAACCCTTTGGGTATATACCCAGTAGGAATTGCTGGGTCAAATAGAATTTCTAGTTCTAGATCCTTGAGGAATTGCCACACTGTACTCTGCAACGATTGAACTAATTTACACTCCCACCAATAGTGTAAAATCATTCCTATTTCTCCACATCCTCTCTGGCATCTTTTGTCTCCTGATTTTTAATGACTGCTATTCTAACTGGTATGAGATGGTATCTTATTGTGGTTTTGATTTGCATTTCTCTAATGAGCTATTTTCATATGTTTGTTAGAGGCATAAATGTCTCCTTTTCAGAAGTGTCTGTTCATATCCTTCGCCTACTTTTTGATAGGGTTATTTGCGTGATTTTTTCCTGTAAATTTGTTTAAGTTCTTTGTAGATTCTGGATCTCAGCCCTTTGTCAGATGGGTTGATTGCAAAAATTTTCTCCCATTCTGTTGGTTGCCTGTTCACTCTAATGATGGTTTCTTTTGCTGTGCAGAAGCTATTAAGTTTAATTAGGTCCCATTTGTCTTTTATGGCTTTTGTTCCCATTGCTTTTGGTGTTTTAGTCATGAAGTCCTTGTCCATGCTATGTCCTGAGTGGTACTGCCTAAGTTTTCTTCCAGGGTTTTTATGGTTTCAGTGCTTTATATAACACTATATTTGTGTATGTCCTGCCTGTAATCATTGACATAGATGAGCGAACCAAAAAGACAAGCCATTTCATGGCTAATGTGACTCAAGGGAAAGAAAATTAGAAAAACACAAGTGGCAAATAGTTTCTAAATAAGATTCAAAAGTAAAATGATAGAAAGTTAAGTAAAATATGTAATCTGAATCACTCCTCACAATACAAGGGGCTTGATTCTAAATTAATTTGAATTTAGACATAAATATAAAAAAGAAGTAAAGAAATGTAAAGGTCAAGGCAATGGAAGAAATTCTTAATAGCTGCTGATGACTATTCAAGGCTATTGGGGAGTTGTTGGAAAAGTATTTGTTTAGCAACATAGTAAATTAATCCTATTTTTATTTGCCCATTAGATTACATACCAAGTATCTATAAATAGAATATATAAAGCAGAAGGTAAGCTCACAAAATGGGCTACATAAATCATTTTGAATTAACAAAGAATTCAGGAAAGATAATCCTCTTTTCAAACTTTTGAAACAGGAAATCACAAAAATAACAACAGCAATAACAAACTATAAACCCAACCCCCCACCCCAATCCAGCTCCCTCACAACACAGTAATATTCTTTAAATGTTAGCCTTGTCTACTATTAAATAAATCTCAATGGTCACCCCAAAATTTTAAAGACACTTAAAGTTAAAATTATTGAGGGAAGATGTTCTTTTTCCAGCGTCCACGAGGGGGCGTAATTTTAAGGCAAGAATTTCCCAGTGCCATGCCCCTTCTAATCTCTCTCCATCCGGGAGATTTAATGGCTTATGTTTAAATTTTGAGGGCTCAGAAAGAAACAAAAAGTCAATCACTCCAGCGGAAGTTCTAAGGAACTGCTTTCATTGGCCAGGGGTCTTAGAGAAGGTGGGGTTCCTCCCAGGTTAAAAGTCCCCTTCTTCCACACCCCTTCGGACTCCATGTTTGGGTCCCCTTCCACGAACACTCCCTTCATAGAAGCCATCTTTCTCTCTCTTGGATTTTTCTCTCTGGAGTCCCCTTCCACATTCTCTTCTGGAAGCTTGTCTCCTCCTCCTAAACTCCATCTCTCTATATTTCCTAACACTCTTGTGAAACTGCTTTCCTCTCCTGGATTCCATCTTTCTGGATTCTCTCATTCAAGAGTGAGAGTTAGGTGTTTTTTTTCCTCTCTCCTTCTCCTGTTTCTCTGTCTCTTTAAATAAATCACTTTCTACAAACACTTTTGAGTCCAGCATTTACTGAGCACTGTGCTGTGGTCCCCTCTCTCATTCTTGAGAGGGCAGGAGACCAAGAACCTAGAGAAATGTCCTCTCAGGAGAGCTGAGGGCACCCTGAACCCCTGAACCTCAATATTATAGTATCATTAAAATAATGCTATTAGGCTGAAAGACTAAGGGTCACTAGAGTAATAAAGAATAATTAGAAGAAATTAGGAGACTTTTGCTCTTTTAGCTGGTGGTGTTCACAGAGTAGGGAATATAATAAATTATCACTCTTTATTATACCCAAACAACTCGTGGAATGGTTGCATTTTTAAACAAAAATTTCTTTTAAAGTTTATTTCAAGAAGTCATTTTTCTGCAAATGCAGGTATAGAAGTTGTACATGTTTTAAAAAAGACAACCTTTAGCATGAAATCGTTAAATTGAAGGATACTACCTTGGATATCCTCGACTTTTAAGTGGATGTTTCGGTAAGTATTCCAGAAACAGTTCCCATTTCAGCAGAGTAAAAAACAGTTCCCATTTCAGCAGAGTTAAACATAGGTTAAAAATTAATTATTTGGAATAAAGATATAAATCTGAGCATTTTATTATTCTGATAAAACTGAATTTTAAATGCACTGTTTTGGGACCCAGAAAGATCTGAAAACAAGTCTCGGTTACAACACATATGAGTATATGGGTTTGGATATGCAGTTAATTAAAGTTAGATTATCTAAGAACAATTGATCCCTAAAATGAAGATATTATATATCATATAATTATAATAAGGGACCAATAAGATAATGTATTGCTACAGAAAAACATTAAGTGGATTAAAATTAGAAATTCATGCCTAAAGAACAAAGCCATTTTGTGCCCTTGACTGTTTTATTCAATGTATTCTTCAGTCACTTGGTAAAACCATAATAGCAATGTTTAGAACATCTGAGGTGTATACCAAAGTAGAATGATAGGTAATATGTTTGATAGTAAAAGGATACCTTAAAATAACTTGATATATTAAGTGATGGTATAGCCTGCACACAAATATGATATATTTAAGACAGATAAATATAAAGAGGCAGTCTATTCGGGAAGAAAATATATATTGAAAAAGCAAATTTTAGCATACAACAGCTTAATAAAAATATGACAACTTAATAAATCAACTTAAATGTCTTTAGAGTAAACCAATTTTAGTACTTTTTGGCTTTCTTTAAAAAATTACAGTATATCAAGTGGTAATAATACAAATATGGTGATACAGGATTTCATAGCTCTTAGGATGGCTTTCTTTGAAAACACACCATGAGTCAATGATTTAGATGCCATAGTTTATTTGGCAGGTCATCCAAGAAATTACAAATAATAAAATTGAGAATTTGAGAACAGTATAAGAAAAGCCCGCCAAAGAATAATAATGATTGGGTTACAATATTGGGCAATAAGTAGACCCTCAAATTTTTTTCATCAGAAAGAGGATGAAATAGTTATCTACAAACATTCATTCCCTACTGCTTAACTTCTTTGAACTTCTAGGTTTCACTTCATACAGCTAACTGGCATTGAGCCTCTGATAAGAACATAGGGACTTTGCTATATTCATTTAATGTGGGAATACGAAAAGGATACCAGGAATTTTCCACCATACCTGTACTAAAAGTGGCTTAAAGGGATAAGGCTGTTGTGTCACAAGTATCTATTAAACTTACCTTTCTTCATTGATTTGTACTATTCATTCATCATGTGATTAACATCTTAGACATCTAAGTCACTTTGACTGACTGATTAATAGTAATTCATTTAAAGTTGAACTCATTCAAGAAAAGTAACCTAGATATGGACCAAATTTTAAAAAGAAATGGTTGAAGGAAATAAAAATGTTAGGCCTAGGTATGATAATGCTTAGGGAAAACATAATAGAAGTCTTCAAGTATTTGAAAGTTTTCATGTGAAAGATAGGGTGCATTATCCTGAGTAGTTAAAACTTTAGAGTTTAGGCAAATGTGTGGATATTAAGTAAATATAGATTAAGTCTAAATTGGGAAAGACTGCACTATGAAATATGTATAATAAAATGCTGAGTTGTAGTTAGGGTTAATACACGCCCAATTATGTGGAGATGTTCAAACAGAGACTAATTGAATACTTATATATTAGAAATGTTTCAGACCAGAATCAATAATCATAGAGGTGATTAAACAGATCTCTGGTATAAATCCCTTTCAAACATAGTATTATATAATTCTATAAATGTCAGAGTGAACTTATACTTATTTATTAATTGTTTTATTCAGGCATATTTATTAAGAATTATACAAGTCATTGGGTGTCTATGATAAAACAAATTTGTTGAATGGTAGTAAAGAGATATTTAATATAATAAGTATATGTGCTATAAGTTCTATGAAGAAAAATAAAATATGGTCAGGTAAAAAACTGACAGGGCAGATGGTCTGGATTCATTTAAAATTAATAAAGTCTTTAAGCAAGAAGACAGCACTTAAACTGAGATCTGAAGGAAAGGAAGAGGAATCAGCCATGAGACTGGTTGTTTAACTTTAGAGTACAGCATAGCCTACAATTCAGGGTTAAGTATGTCAAGATTTCTTGTATATGAATATATATTTTTGTCAGCATGTCCAACACCCAACCATAAAACATTAATGCTAATTACTAGAGTTATATACCTTTCATTCCAATGTAAAATCATCTAGAGGGCAAAGCTTAATAGCAATAGAACACATCCTGAATAAAGTATATTGAATGGATTAAAAGAGTAAAAAGGTCCTATCAAGGATATCAGACATTTTCAAGGAAAATAATGTCTTGAGGCACTATTTGCATTTTATACAAATTCTCTTGAAAACATTATATATAATAAAGCATCTACTAATAAGTATCTTCAGAATTAAATAAACAATAATAACAATAAAAGTGGAAGTCTGGGAGTACATTGGAGTGGTTCCAGGATACTGCTGGAGCACATTGAAGAGGGTATGAAGAAAAATTAACTTTACTAGCCTCATTGGTTTTTCAAGGCAACACAGCTCAGTGCCAAGAAACCCCCTTCAGCCTACAATTTCTCCCATGGGGAAAGTGAGAACACACTAAGCAAGCTTCCAGCTTTCCTGGCAGGTGAGTCACTGCCCTAAGGTTCACCTCTTTGTTACTCTAAACAGATAAGAGAAAATCATCAGGGTTGAGTGTCTGGGAGAGTCTAGGAGTAGAGATCCACAGTAATTAGGGCTTAAATTTTAACAAAGTGATGTATCTTCTACTCATTACTTTACAGATTCTATCAGGAAGTCCATCCGCAAGCCACACGGGATGCTTTAATTGCTAATCTTCAAACTGGCACAAAGGCACCTCAATGCTTCTTGCACCTCACCATGTACCCCATAGTCAATTCTCAACATGCGTTTCCCAGATGACAATTGTGAACATTTGAAGATCGCTTGCAAATATACACAGAAACTGTACTCTGTGGGTTTGGGAAGAGGCACACAAACTGCAGTATTTCAGGGCACCACTCTAGAGACAACAAACAGGAGACTTTTAGCAACCAGCCTGGCTTTGTGGAATTGAGAAAATTCTTAGTAACATGAGAATTCCTCTGGCAAGAATAAGGGTGGAAGGGGCACATCCATAGCAAAGGCTTGAAGGAACATCTCAATTTCTAACCAGCTTGACTGGTGAAAGTATTTCTTCTCTCTTTTTTTTTCAACATGGATGAATCTGAAATTTATTATGCTATGTGAAAAAAGCAGACTCAGTATTCTACTTATTTTACACTCTGAAAAGTCAAAACTGTAGAGGCAGAAAAGTGGTCAGTGGTTGTCTTTGGGTAGAAGGAAGAGCTAACTACATAGAGTCAGCATGAGTGAAATTTTTGGGAGTGATGGAATTGCTGTGCCTTGATTGCCGTGGTGATTACCCAAGCTTAAGTGTTGGCCAAAATTCAGAAAAGTACACAAAAAGAGATTAATTTCCCCATATGTAAATGATACCCAAACAGAATTTTTTAAAACTTAACAGGGAAATTTTTAATATGTTCCAATAAAAAGTGTTACAATTGATTCAAACTATAAGGGTTCTTGTGTGTGTGTGTGTGTGTGTGTGTGTGTGTGTGTGTGTGCTTTCTTTTACTTTTATTTTGATTATTATTTTTTATTGTACTTTGGGCTCTAGGGTATGTGCTCTTCCTGCATCCTACAGAATTGTTGTATAGATACGTACATGCCATGGTGGTTTGCTGTCTACATCCCCCCACCACTTCATTGCCTACATCAGACATTTCTCCCTGTGTTATCCTTCCCCAATCTCCCTGCCTCTGCCTCTGTTTCCCCCCTCCCCTCTCCCTCCACCTAGCCCTGAGAGTGTTGGTCCCTTCCCTGTGCCCAGGTGTTCTCACTGTTCAACACCTGCCTATTAGTGAAAACATGTGATGCTTGGTTTTCTGTTCTTGTGTCAGTTTGCTGAGCATGATGGTTTCTAGATTCATCCATGTCCTACAAAGGATATGAACTCGTGGTTTTTTATGGCTGCATAGTATTCCATGGTGTAGATGTGCCACATTTTCTTTGCCCAGTCTATCATTGATGGGTATTTGGGTTGGTACCAGGTCTTTGTTATCTTAAACAGCACCACAACAAACATATGTGTGCATGTGTCTTTATAATAGAATGATTTATAATCCTTTGGGTATATACCCAGTAATGGGATTGCTGGGTCAAATGGAATTTCTATTTCTAGGTCCTTGAGGGATCACCACAGTGTATTCCACAATGGTTGAACTAATTTACACTCCCACCAATAGTGTAAAAGTGTTTATTTTATGCCACATCCTCTTCAGCATCTGTTGTCTCCAGATTTTTTAATGATCACCATTCTAACTGGCATGAGATGGTATCTCAATGTGGTTTTGATTTGCATTTGTCTAATGACCAATGATGATGAGCATTTTTTAGCATGTTTGTTGGGCACTTCATATCCTTTGACCACTTTTGAATCAGTTTGTGTTTTTTTTTTTTTCTTGTAAATCTGCATTAGTTCTCTGTAGATTCTGGATATTTTCCCTTTGTCAGAGGAGTAGATGGCAAAAATATTTTCCCATTCTGTTGGTTGTGGGTTCACTCTAGCAATTGTTTCTTTTGCTGTGCAGAAGCTCTTAAGTTTATGTCAATAAGTAAAGACTAGAAGTGATTGCTTCTTCAAATGTGAATACAGCAATACAAGGAACCAACAAACACATAGGGAAAAAAGAAAACATAACATCACCAAAGGAACACAATGACTTTCCAGCAACTAGTCCATAGAAACAATATCTGTGAATTGCCTGATAAATAATTCAAAATAAAAATGTTAAGGAATCTTCACAGGCTACAAGAGAAAATAGATAGACAACCTTGGTCAGGAAAACAATATATGAATAAAAGTAGAAATTCAACAACAAAAAATAAAAATCATAAAACAGGAACAAACATTCTGAAGCATAATAATGCAATAAATAAAGCAAAAGAGCTTCAAAACAATTTTGATCAAGCAGAATAAATAATTTGTGAACTTGAACACAAGTTATTTGAAATTGCCTAATCATAGAAGAAAAAGAAATAAAGAATGATAATAAATAAAGTTTATGAGACTTTTAAGACATCATCAAGAGAACTAAGTTTTACATTAGAATAGTGTCAGAAGCAGAATAGGGAGGAAAAAATAAAGAATAAGATCTATTTGAAGAAACAATAGCTGAAAACTTATCCAATCTTGAGAGAGATACAGATATCCAGAGATACGAAGCTCACAGATCTCCAATAAGATAAAACCCAAAGAAGACTTTACTGAAATGCATTATAATCAAATAGTTAAAAATAAAAGGCAAGGGATAATTTTTAAAGCAACAAGAGTAAAGAGCATCGTACATAAGAAAACCTACATCAGAATATCACCAGATATCTCAGCAGATACTTTGCAGGCCGGGAAAGAAGAGGATGATATACTGAAAATGCTAAAGAAAAAAAACTTGTCAATCAAGAATACTTGGCTAGCCTGTCCTTCAACAATGAAGGAGGGTAAACATTTTCCTGCACCAACTAAAGATGAGATAATTCATCACTGTTAGATTTTCATCACTTATAAAAAATGCTGAAGGGAGTTATTTAAGCTGAAATAAGATGTAACTTGAAAATACATGAAAATATAAAACTCACTGCTAAAGGTAAATATATAGTCAAATTCAGAATACTCTAATACTATAATTGAGGTTTATAAATCACTTATAACTCTAGTATAAACCGAGGTAGACAAAAGTATTAAAAATAACTGTAGATACAATAATTTGTTAATTTATATATAATATAAAATACATAAATTATGAAACCAATGACATAAAATGTGCATGAGAAAGTAAATTTGCAGAGCTTTTGTATGAAATTATACTTAAGATGTTACTAGCTTAAATAGATTGCTATTACTATTAGATAATTTATGTAAGCCCATGGTAACCAAAAAGCAAAAACCTATAGTTGATACACAAAAGATAAAGAGAAAGGAATTAAAGTATACCATTACAGGAATGCAAAAAAAGAAAACAGAGAGCAATAAATGAAGTAACAATAGTAGGTCTTACACATCAATAGTTATTTTAAGTGTAAATATGGTACATTCTGCAATCAGAAGATATACAGTGGTTGAATCCATAAAAAAACTAAGATCCAATTATATGCTGTCTAAAAGACGCTCATTTTAGCTTTAAGGATATATACATGCTGAACTTAAAGGAATGAAAACCTATATGTTACAAAAATGAAAACTCAAAGAAAGTAGGAATGTTCATACTTATATCAGAAAAAAAATAAACTTTATAAAATCTATTGCAAGACATAAAGAGGACAATTACAAGAGGATAAAGGGGTCAATACATGAAGAAGTTATACTAATTAAAGATGGCATGTACCTAATATTGGAGCACATAAATACATAAAGCAATTTGATCTTTTTTTTTTTTTTTTGTCACCCAGGCTGCAGTGCAGTGGTGCGATCTCAGCCCACTGCAACCTCCATCTCCTGGGTTCAAGTGATTCTAGTGCCTCAGCCTCCAGAGTAACTGGGATTACAGGCAGGCACCACCACACTTGGGTAACATTTTTGTATCTTTACTAGAAACAGGGTTTCACCTCGTTGGCCAAGTTGGTCTTGAACTCCTTATCTCAAGTCATCCACCCACCTTAGCCTCCCAAAAAGCTGGGAAACAGGCATGAGCCACTGCACCCAGGCTGAAGCAAATATTAACAGAACTGAAGGGGAAAGTTTTTACTTTTAAGCAATTGCTTTTTAGCAAACAATAACAGTAGGCAACTTCAGTGCTTCACTTTTAACAATGGATTATTCATCCTAACAACAACAACAACAACAAAAAACAATAAGAAAACATTGGATATTAACTATATTTTAGACCAAATGGGCTTAATGGACATATACAAAACATTTCATTCAACAGCAACAAAATATATAATCTTCTAAAGTGCGCACAGTACATTCTCCATAATAGAGTACAAGTTACAACACAAAACCAGTCAAAAAATTTAAGAAAACTGAAATCATTAAGTATTGTTTACTCCAATCACAATGTTATGAAACTAAATATCATTTTAGGACAAAAATGAAAAAATTAAAAATATGTGGAAATTAACAGATTCATAAACAACCAATGACTCAAAGAGGAAATCAAAAGGAAAATTTAAAAATATGTTGAGAAAAACAACAATGGAAATACAATGTACCATATCTTATAGGATATAGTAAAAGCAATTTTAAGAGAAAAGTATATAGTGATAAACAACTGCATAAAAAATAAACTTCTGAAATAAGCAACAATACTTTACACCTCAAGAAACTAAAGCAAAAAGGAGAAGCTATATCCAAAGTTAGGAGGAGGATAGAAATAATAAACATTGGAGCAGAAACAAATGCAATAGAGACTAGAAAAAGAGTAGCAAGGTACATGAAATTGAGTTAATTTTTTTAAAAGCAACTTAAATTGATAAGTATTTAGCTGGTAAGTAAGAAAGTAAGAGAGCAGACTCAAATAAAATCAGAAATGAAAGGGGAGGCATTACAACTGATGCCACAGAAATACACAAGATCGTAAGAAACTTCTTAGTACAATTATACATCAACAAAGTAGATACTTCAGGAAAAAAGGATAAATTCCTAGGAACATACAACCCACCAAGGTTAAATAATGAAGAAATTTAAAATGTTAACAGACCTACAGCAAGTACGGAAATTGAATCTGTAATCAAAAATCTTGAAAACCAGTAAAAGCCCAAAACCAGGTGGCATCACTATTGTATTCAACCAAACATTTAAAAAATAATTAATACCAATCCTTCTCAAACTCTTCCAAAAATTTAAAGAGAAGAAAACATTTCAAACTTATTTAAAAGGCTAGAATAACTCTGGCAGCAAAGCTAGAAAAAGACACTGCAAAGAAATTCAGGCCAATATCCATGATAACTATAAATACAAAAATCCTCAACAAAATACAAGGAAACCAAATTCAATAGAATATTGAAAGAATATACATTAAGATCAAGTGTGATTTATCCCTGAGATTCAAGATGGCTGAACATAAACAAATCAATAAATGTGTTTTAAACTACATTAAGAGTGAAGAGTAAAAATCACAGTCTTCTCAAGAATTGCATAAAAATATTTGACAGAATGTAATATCCCTTTATGATTAAAAAAACCTCAATGAATTAGGTACAAGAGGAATGTCTCCCAACACAATAAAAACCACATATGACAAGCTCACAGACAACTAGGGAAAAGGTGTAAGCTTTTCATCTAGGATCAGAAACAAGACAAGACACTCTCACCACTTCTATTCAACATAGTACTGAACAACCCAGCCAGAACATTTAGGCAAGAAAAAGAAATAACAGATATCCAAATTGGAAGGGAAGAAGTAAAATTGTGTCTGTTTGGTGATGACATGATCCTATATGGAAAAGCCTAAAACCTCCACAAAAACCTGTTAGAATGGATAAATGAACATCATTAAAGTTGCAGTATACAAAATCAACATGCAAAAATCAGTTGTGCTTATAAACAATAGCAGCAGACTATCTAAAACTAAGAAAGTATTCCCATTTATAATAGCCTCAAAATTATTTTGGAATTAATTTTACCAAGGAGATGAAAGATCTGTACACTAAAATCTAAAACATTATTGAAAAAAATGAAGACAGAAATAAAAAGAAAAATAAACCATGTTCATAATCTAGAACAATATGTTAAAATATTCATACTACCCAAAGTGATCTACAGATTCAATCTAATCCCTATCAAAATTCCAATAGCATTTTCCCCAGATATAGAGAAAACAATGTTAGAATGTGCGTGAAACAAAAAAAAATACCATAAATAGGTAAAGCAATCTTGAGAAAGAACATAGCATTATTCCTTTTTATTTTATATTTTACTACAAAGTTATAGTATCAAATCACTATGTTGTGAGCACAAAAACCAGACATACAGACAAATGAAACAGATTACAGAGCCCAGAAAGAAACAAACACACATACGAGCAACTAATCTTTGACAAAGGTGCTAGGAAATAATAGTCTCTTCAATAAAAGGTGTAGGGAAAACTGAAAATCCAAATGCAAACAGAAGATTGCACTTGTATCTTACACCATACATGAAAATAAACTCAAAATGGATTAAAGATTACACATAAGACCTGAAACCATAAAGTCCAAGAAAGATATATTAAGAAAAACTTATTTGACACTGGTCTTGGTAATTATTTTTAGCTATGATACCAAAAATACAGACAACAAAAGCAGAAACAGACAACAGGGATTGCATTAAACTAAAAATCTCCTGCATTGCAAGGGAAATCATCAACATATTAAAAGATAGAATGGGAAGAAATTATTTGGAAATTGTATATCAAGTAAGCAGTCTCTATACAAAACATATAAGAAACTTATGCAATTCAATACCACAAATATGAATAACCTGATTTTAAAATGGACAGAGGACCTGAATAGACATTTTCCCAAAGAAGACATACAAACAGCCAAGAGGTATATGAGTGCTCAGCATCACTAATCATCAAGGAAATACAAATTTAGATTACAAAAAGATAACACTTCATCCTCATTAGGATGGCTGTTGTCAAAAAATCAAAATACAAGCCTTGGCATGGTGGTGAAGAAAAGAAATCCTATATATTGGTGGGAGTATAAATCACTACAGCCATTATGGAAAACAAATGAAGTTTGTTCAAAAAATTTAAAGATAGAGCTACCATATAATCTAGCAGTCCCATCATTTGATATAAATGGAAAGATAAAATCACTGTCTTAAAATTATATCTGCACTCTTTTTCACTAGAGTGAAATTCATGATAGCAAATATGTAGAAACCACCTGTGTCCACTGATGAAAGAATAGATTTTAAAATGAAATATGTGTGCTTATGTGCATATACATACACAAAGAATAGATTATTATTTCCCTTTAAAAAGAAGGAAATCCTACCATTTGTGACAACATGTATGAACCTGGAGGACATTACACTGTGTGAAATAAGCCAAACGTGGAAAGACCAACACTGTATAATACCATTTATATGTCAAATCTCAAAAAGTTGAACTCAAAAACGGAGAGTAGAATGGTGGTTGCCTGGTGATGGGTGTAACTGGGAGAATTTAGTCATAAGGTACAAATCTGAATTATAAGAGAAATAAGCTCTGGAAATCTAGGGTACAGCACTGTCACTCTAGCTAATAATCATGTATTGTATACTGGAAATTTGCAATAGTAAACCTTAGGTGTGCTCACTGCACACACACAAGAGTAACTATGTGAAGTGACGGATATGTTCAGTAGCTTATTTGTGGTAATAATTTCACAATATATATGTATACAAAATTATCACTTATACCTTAAATATATACAATATTTGTCAATTATGCCACCATCGAGTTGAAAACAGTAAAAAGGAGTCATATGAGAAGTTATTAGCCTTACTAATACAATTTGTTACTTCACTTATTTTCATTTTCTGTGTTATTGTTGATCTAAGAACAATAGTACCAGTACAGCACTAAAATAATTTAATTTCTAAAGGGCTTGTGTTGTTACCAGGTTAACCTTTGGTCCTGACAATTGGAATTTTGCCATATAATGAGCAAAAAACGGTTACGTTTTGCAGTAAAATATTAATACACAAAAACTAATTTTGGAAACAATATTTTCAAAGCATACATATGATCCACCCTGATATAAAACATTATTTGTAGGAAACAATCTCCACACATTATAAGTTGGTAATATACTAATAATATGCAACTTAAGATGGTACAAATTGTCTTAGGAAATAATCACAATCATTATTAGTATAAACTTTGAATCTATCATACATTGATTCACCTATTGTGGATTAATAATTCCCTTTAAATTTTTTGTACTTAAAAATGGACATAAGCATTCCATTGAAAATAGAATTATTGCTTACTACTTACAAAACTGTAGCAAGATTGTTAGAGAATTATTAAAAATTGGTATAGCAAGACATATTTTTCTCATTCTTATGGAAATTGGGAAAGCCAAATGGTTCACTCATCAGGTAAAGTGACTGCATAACAATCATGTCAATAAATATTCAAGTTTCACAAATAAACACTGGGTGTCTCCTATGATTCACTTTTATTTTCATTTTCATTCACCTCTTGGTAATTTCTAATGTAAGAGTTCCATGTTATTTCCTATAAACATTGTACTTGGAAGTAAATTATCTTATAGAAAAAAATATATATTATGAAGAATTGTGGGAAATTTCCAGATTTAGTTTTAATACATAGACACAAACATTTATTTATAAACTAATATATTAAGAAATAATTATCAAAATAGCATAGATTGAGTTCTGAAATCCATTTCAGTCAAGATTAAATAGTAATGTTTTCTGATACTTTTTTAAAATGTCTCCTCATTTTAATCTTTTTTTGTATTGTGTTCATGCCTCTTTTTTGGCAGAAAAGTTCATATCATTCATAGTCTTTCTGCAGTCTGATTTCTAAAACTATGTTTGGTTTTCAATTATCTCCTGCAATCTGTCTATTACTGGTATGCTAGTCACACTCCATAACAAAACATTTAGAGCAAATTTCAAGTTTTCTTCTCCCAGTTTGTAAGAATTTGTCAACTCACATTTGTGCTTAAAAAATTCATCTGCCCTTGTCCTTTATTTTCATTTCTAGTGTTTCTCATTGTAAACTTCCAGAGGAATAATTTTTGAGTTGCATACTATTATTAATTTATTGCATGACTTTAGGCAAACCACTGAAATCACAATTTCAGTTTTCCCATGTGTAAAACAGGAGTGCTGGAGATCATTAAAGTATACTAAAACATGTTTTTAAAATACTCTGCTCATGCTATGCATACTTTTCTATTACAAAAGTAAATGATAATATTTTACTTGATAAGGCATAATTGTATAATTTATTCCAATTGCTTTTTTAAAAAACAAATACCTGACAAATGTTTATTCCAAACTAACAGAAGATATTTTGAATGTGCCAATCACTCTTAAGAACTGCCCTTAATTGTCAGACCTCTACAGATAGGAGCACTGATGGGACATAAATCCTGTTAAAAGCTGGTATAAATAACAATTTTAATGGCAGAAGAGAAAACTGTATTAAGAAAGAAAAGTCAAAGTAAATAGATTTGTTATTGTGGTTAAATTTACATGTGGTTTTCTGTGTTAATGTTTGTAGCTTCAACATCTATAGGCTCCTTTAAATGCTTCCTTAATATTTTTAGTGTACATTTATTTACATTATAGTAAATTAAAGTTAGTATTCCTTATAATTTTGAAAACAAAGTATTACTAATTTTGAGAATGTATTTGCAAAGTTGAATCGTTAGATTTTTAATTAACAGTGAAGTATGTTACTGGGTAACTATAAGATTCCAATTGGATTTAAATTTATAAAGGGTTATCTAGAAAACTAAATTATATCTCTTAGAAGAGTTTGCCATTAGCCTTGTCTTGAAAAATTGCAAAGATTAGAATATTCACTCAATTCTAAGAAGCAAAGCTTTGTTTGTGTACATTTGCATTCTGTTTTCACAGTTATATTTCACTTCTCCTTAGTTTTCTTCCTATATCATTATTTTTTTAATTATGAAAAATTTTAGGTGTTACCCTATTTACAGATTTGTTTTTTCATGATCTCAAGAAACCCAAGAAGAATAAATTAAGTTTCCAGGTTTAGTTTCACTGGTGTATGGGAAACATATGATCTACAAGTGCTTTATTTTAGGACAATTTCTTATTGTTTATGATTTATTGTAAAATCAGACTTAAAATCTTTGACATGGCCATGATAAAAATATGAAGTTAAAATTACCACCTACTGAAAGTCACCCCTGATTTTCTACCAATATAGAAAAGTTGATAATGTCACTGATTTTTTCTGATATCATTGTTGTATTGTTCTATAAAAGGTAGACAAATATTTATGGGCTTAAATGTAATATTGTTAAAGCAGTTTAGCCTTTTCTGCACATAAATGCCATATTAAAACAAGAAACCAATCATATGAGTGAGTATAAAGGCAAGGTTATCTACAAAGATAAATTCACCAATAGCTGTTCACAATTTTAGGTAGTTTAATAAAAGTTCAGTGACACAGTTGCAGATGCTTAAAGAAGGTAAATTATAATTTGTAAAATTATCCTTCCAGAAGTTTCATAGTTTATGCAACTCCAGAGTTCATAAATACACACACACACACACACACACACACACACACACACACATTCCCTTAATGTTGTGCACAGGAATACAATAAGGTTTGGTTTCATTTGTACTAACTTATTTTTTAATCAGACTTTTTGTATTTCTTCTAAAAATTACCTTGAGTACCTTTGGTTTTCTTTAATAAACTTGTCTTTTTTATCTTCCTAGCAACAGTTCAGCTACTCACCTGCATGTAGCACATACTCAGGTTATTCAGAATATAACTGTTTTTAATATGGAATTATATCTTCAATATTTTCAAATTTCAATATTGTACATCTACATATTTGCATTCAATGTACATTTCAATGGCATCTACAAATTTTACTTTAAGCTTCAATTTTACTTTTATTTAGCTATAGCTTCCTAATTTTGTTGTGAATTAGATATAAACACTGATTAGGGAAACAATTTTACTTTGTTTAGATACAGCTCAGGTGAGTACATGCATAACAATAAAAAGATCCTGGCTTTTAAATACTACAGGTATGCTAATTTTACTTTATTTTTGACATTTAATAAGTATAGAAAATGCTAAGAATTAAATAAAATAAATATTTTAAATACTAGAAATTGATATATTTAGTTAAATTATTAACAAGTATATAATTTTAAAAAAGAAACAAGTAGTAAAAGATTATTATTTAAGTATATAGGAACTTTAGAAATAAGGTTAAAGTATCCTTTGATCATTCTTACTCCTTAAAAATAAAGAAAATAATGTTCTGTTATGTATCTTTTCAGTATATTTGATTATTTTGCACGCTTCTATTTTACAAAGACAATGTTTACTCGTTTGTGTGGGGATGATCTTCAATTGTGTTTAATTTGCATTATGCAGAAAAAACAATTATGTGATATTGTATTGAAAACCATGTGATTTTTCCCCTGAATGATATTATAATGATAATAATTAGAGATGTATCCAATTTATCTCTAATTATTATCTCCATGTTGGATATTTTATTGCTTCTTTAGTAAATTATATTAAAATAAGAAGAGAAAAAATGATTTTTTTTTACTTTGTAGAAAGTTATAAAACTTCAATTGTTATGAATCATTGTATTAAATAGAAGCAATGCTATTATTCACCTTAAGAAGAAAATAGGAATATCCAGTTTTCTATCATAAATTATATGAATATTGGTAAGGAAAATGTATATGGTATTCTCCCTTTTTTAATTAACACAGAGTTGATAAATGATGTGCGGGTTATAATAATGGCCATGTTGAAAAAGATTACTAGGAAAAAGTGGTGATAAAAATAAATACTTGGGCAACTGAGTCAGATATTTACATTACTTGGGTCTTTTCACCTTATGAGAAAACAGAGTGATACACAGTGTGTCTCTAAATTATAGATTTTCAAATAGTCATCAATAGGGTAAAAATGAGACTACACTAAGAACTTAATATATTTTAAAAGGAAAGAATAGCATAAGGTCACTTTTTGTGACTCAAAATATATGTTATAAAGGGCATGCTTTAAAGAATCTGGCAGCAGGGATTTGAAGGCCCTCAGGCCATCAAGAATGGTTATGGAAAGCATAAAAATAAACTAAGAACATAGAAGGATTTCCATATGCAAACTGGTTTGAATTAGACAAAAGAGATTGTAATTGTACTTTATATAAAGTATCAAAGACTATTTTACAGCAGCCTTCCTGAAATAAAGAATAAATCACCAATGCAAAAAGACAGTGGGAGAACTGCAAACCCACTGACCAAGCTATTCATGTAATTTAATTAAAATGTTCATTAATAACTTCAGATATGGCATCAAAACAAAACAAAAAAAAATCCATGCTGCAATAGAATTAAGAAAAGGTTTATATTGTAAAGATTCAAAATTCAGTTGATAATGAGGCCTGAGGGGAAACAGTATAAAGCAATCGTGTAAATAAAAGCAGCTCTTAGAGCTATCAAACATAAAATGTAGACTGAACTGTAATAGCAGGAAGCCTATTTATTTTAAGAGTCCTTTTAGAGGTTACTGCTAAAACAACAAAAAAATTAAAACAAAACAAAGGGTTCTATTGGATACCTAGTCAGTGTCTTACGTTTATAACTTTTCCACAGGTTGGTTAAATTAAAAAATAAAACTATAATAAAGCTATGTCACAAAAATATTTAATTCATTATTACTATATTGTAATATTCAGAGCACAGGGCATACAGGTATTTTACAAAGAGGCAGCACCCATGTGACTTGGGGTACAACAGCCGTGGCATTACTCATGCCCCACCCTCTACCCACTCACTGGGAGGAGAGTGCAGTTAAAAAAATCAAAATGAGTGACTATGTTTAACATTTTTGGGCATCAAATTAATTGAATAAGACTTTAGACTATAATCCAAAATAGAGAAGGATTTAGATTTTCTTTTAGAATAATAAAGACATAATTTAGTTCAAGCTGGAGGTGGTTTAATGGGAAGAAATATCATATACAAAACATCTGGGAATCCTTGGAAATTTGGTCAGTCAGTTCCCAAATTGCCACAAGACATCAGACAGCAAAGTTAGCTAAACTTGGGAAAATAACACCTATTGGATGTACGAGTGTGAGTCTGTATGTTACACTGTATAAATGGTCTCTGTGTTTTTCTTCCAAATTTTCTTCTTTTGTATGGTCTCAATATAATAATAAATTTTAAGTAAATAGCTTCCTTTTAGGTTTTTATGTGTATGTTTCATGTGCAGAAAATGGCAGTCCAGGCAGGAATCAAAAAAGGGGAAGTAAAGCCCCTTTTGATCAACGGCAGGTATGGGTATGGATGACAGAGAGTTTGTTGAGGATATAAAAGTGCAGAAGCATTAAAATAAATTTCCTTTACTGTTTACACCCCCCCCATCATCATCCCAGGAAGAGAAGTTAAGAAAAGAGTTATAGCACATATAGGAGATAAACTGTTCAAATTACAGAAACAATAGCAACATCTATGCTGGTTAGCAAAACAATAATGCACATGTAGATGATACTTTGTCCTCAGTACGCATACTAAGTGGCTTACGGATATCAAATAATATTGAATTTGTGTAGTTGTAAGTAATCTGAATCATTAATAAAACCATTGTGTTCTGATAGAGTTCAATTTGGAATGTGGCTGTTATCTCAATCAAAGGCCTTCTGTTAGTAAGCTACCAACTGGATGATGGTTTATGTGCATCAAGAACTCAATCAATGTCCATAATATGCAAAGACCTCAACTCTAGGGTTTTTTTTTTAAATAATCTGAGATAATCAAAATTGTTATTAACAGACAAAGATCTATTTTTAGCACAGCATTAAAGGATATGCAAAAGCTTTGATTCAAAGTAAAGTACACACACACACACACACACACACACACACACACACATACAAATAACTGATCAAACATGTACTAAAATATTTCTACCTACTGGAAATTAAGCATTCTAGAATTTTTGGAAAAATTTCATGTATATCAACAGTCTTTTTTTTAAACAAAGTGTATTTATATTTTCAAAGAATTTCAACAACAATGAAGATAATATGAATTATATGATTTTAGGAAACTGAATAAATATTTCCAAATGCATGCAAGATCCTGCCAATTTGTCATGATTTTAATCTTGATAATCATGCCCTACTCATTCTCTAAAATTCCACTCTGAACATTTTTTCATAGCTTTCCATATATTATGGTGTTTTAAAATTTGTTTGTTTTCATGGGTCTAAGTCTGAACAATATTCTGGTGTATTTTACATGGTGAAATTAGTTTTGCTTATAGACATAAATTCCTGAAATAGCCAAATTTTATGTGGAATAATTCTTAATGGGTAAGTTATATCAACTTATGTAATACTTTTTTTTTTTTTTTTTTTTTTGGATAAGAGTCTCACTCTGTTGCCTAGGTTGGAGTGTAGTGACACAGTCATAGCTCACTGCAACCTCAACCTCTCCGGGCTCAACTGATCCTCCCACCTCTGCCACTAGAATACCTGGGATCACAGGTGTGCACCACCATGGCTGGCTAATTTTTGTAGTTTTTGTGGAGACTGGGTATCCCCATGTTGTCCAGGCTGGTCTCGAACTCTGTACTGGTGATCCAACCTCCTTGGCTTCCCAAATTGCTGGGAGTACAGACCTCAACCACCGGGCCCAGCCTTATATACTACCTTTTCAGTTAAAATAAGATACGTTGATTAAATGATGAATGAAGTTTCATCATTATATTCATGAATTGGTTCCGAAACAATCCTGAAGTGATATTTAAAAAGCATTTTAAGAAATGGTAACATTGGTTGGAAAAGTAAACATCTTTAATTTCTTCAAAGTAAAACGTTTACTGTTATCCCTTTTATTAGTCCAATCCTTCGGAGATAGGAAAGCAAGAACCTTATGACTAATCATTTGTTTTTGTTGCTCTTTTGTTATTTTATTCTGCTATTCCTTTTTAGAGAACAGATTTGAGGAGACATTAGTCCTTTAAGTAGCTCCACATTTGCAGATAGCTCCTTTATCAGTTTATATCTCTACCAGCCTCTGTGCCATTTCTTATTAAGTATATATCAAAGTGATTCCTTCTCCGTGATGATATCCCCATCTACTTCAGGCAGATTTACCATATCTCCCTAAGTCTTCTCTCTGACTTTGGCAAATCCAACTGTTAAAGCACTTCGTGTATTTTATAATGTTCACTAGCATTCCTCTTTATAGATGAGCTTACTCTAAGAACACAAATTATATTTTCCTTACCATTTTATCCTAAGTACTTACTTTGATATGCACATACTGCAGGTATTCTTAATTTTATTGTTGTGGCATTTACTTAAACTATAATATGAAGGAAAAGACAAAAAGAAGGAGATAAATAAGCACAGTAAACAAAAAAGCAGAAGCGATTTTTTTTCGAAGCAATCCGGAGTTAATAAATTTAAAATAGAAAAGTAATTACAGTTTAAATTCAGAATTAATGATAAGAAGAAAATATAAACATTTTTCTACATGGTTCCAAAACATAATTTTGATAAAAGAAGAAATCAGGAAATCTGAAGTAGAAAAAAGTCCTGAAAACCAATGTCAGTAATTAAAACAAAAGAAAACAAAACTATCATCAATTTGGCTTTCTAAAGTATAAGCAGCAACATTCAAGTTTGAAGGGAGCAAAGCAAATTATGTAGAAACATATACTGCAAGAAAAATATCGTGAGTTTAAACTAAGAAACTTATTGCAAAGTATAACAGGTATACTTTAGGAAATTGACTCAATTGTTATCTTGCCAAATAGGCTGAAAAGACTTCTATTATTTGCAAAGAAAAAAAGCATTTTCCAACCTGGATATCAATTGTGTGCTAGACAAGCATGGCTGACTGATCTGAAGTTTTTTGACTGGATAAAAGAATGAGAAAAGAAAAATGGAAAGAATCTTGGGCTTTATTACTGCAATTTGTAGGTAGTAAAGAAATATAAAAATATGAGATATTATTAAAATATATTTAAAGCATGTTTTAAAATCTGTGATGACAAAAACAGAGGCTAAGATGAAGGTGGCAGAATTCAGGTAAGTTAAGGTCAGTGCTCTGATTACTCACTTCAACAGAATCTGGGGGAAGTTAGCTACATCAAGTAGCTCCTCAATGAGAATATATATCACAGCAGTCTCTATGTCATAGGACATATGGAAGTTTAATAAATGAGTAAGATTTGAATATGTCCTATTATCTTTCATTTGAGTATTTTTTAAAATTAATTACATGTCATTAAATGCTTAAGAGAGGAATAAAGAATCAAACCAACAAAAAAGACACAACAAAAGCAAACTAAATAATATACAAATAAATTTAAAACTATTTAAAATATAAATAAACTAAAAAAGAATTTCATTAAAATGACAACATGATTCTACCTGGTTTATTTTCACTTCCAACTCCTGAGTTACCTTTCCTGATCTAATCAGGTGCTGAGTCAAAAAGACAAGTGAGAACTCAGATGCTGCTAAAACAAGAAGAAGAAAACTAGTGCAAAACTGTGTTCCTTTGTGTTAAATCAGAACCTGTGGTTCCCTGACAGTTCTACAGCGAGAAGTAGAAATACATAGATCCTTGGTTGAATTTGGCTCACTGAGATTTGTGGAATCTCTGGAAGAAGAGTGTGGTAATTGAGTATGGGACTCTTAAACACCTTCAAGTCAATGAAATAAAAAAAATGTTGGATGAATCCTTTCAAGTTTACAGTTAGAAAAGTACAAAGACACAGAAGAGCAGAAAGACTTTTGCCCTGTCAGAAAACCACCATCCCACCTGGTATTGCATTCCTGGCCTACAGTGCAGAGACAATGGTAATTCTACCCTTTATAGTTGTTGTTCCCTCATATAGCTGAAGTTTAGACTACCCAAGCGCAGTGAGCAGTCAAAGCAACAATGCTGATGTTGATAGTAATGGTATTCATATTGTTGATAATTAAATAATACCCACAAAGTGTTCAATAACTAGAAAGAGAAAATTTTCCCCTCATGGGAGCATATATTTTAGTACAACAAACTGATAATGTATATCAACAACCACATTTGAGTATATAATTAAGACTCCAGTGGAGAAAGCTATTTCATCTTTGAAGTTTCATTCCATTTTTTGCTTGTTTTCAGGGAACTGAGGAGATGCCTAAAAGGCATAAATAACTACAGAAGATAAAGGTAGTGAGCATAGCGTGGGGTTACTACTTCTCATGATCCATTAGGAAAAGTTGGATTATTCATTCTAAGTGTGGCCTTCCTAGGTGACCAAATTTCCATGCTGTTTGTAGCGGTGAGGCAGAGGGCATTCCTGAGTGCCTGAGTGTGATTGGAGGATGGTAATCTCAGCAGTAACATGTGGAGCTCTTCAAGCCTCTCTTTAGTCTTCTTGTGAGTGATACATATCTAAGTGTCAGGGGTGGGAGTTTTTCCAAATCGCACAACACATGAGGTACCTGTGTATTAAAATAAGTTAAGAAAATGGTTTGTCACCCAAAACTCATTTTGATCGATATTAAACAGCAAAACATAAACTGCTCTTTTCACCAAAATTGGATTTATGCAGAAATCTATTTGCATTTAGGTAAGTACTAGGAGATAATATGAAAAACTTCAAAACTTTGTTAATACAGGCATTTTAAAATTTAAAGATTGTAAAATACAATAAAAAATTAAAGATTATACAGAAGCTTATCCTTTGACAGACAAAGACGATAATCATTCACATCATTCACCCAAACAGTAAGATTGAAAACTAGAAAATGATTTCTCATAACTTTCAGTTGTTGATGTTTCCACTCTAGCCTGGTGTCTCAAAAGTATAATTTGTTTTCTAATGTTTGTTTTAATTTGAGTAGATTTATGATAATTAACAATACACAATGACATAAAAATGGAAATCACATTCTTTATTCTTCTACTCCCTTAGAAATAACCAATGTTAATTATTTCATATTTGTCTTCCCACAAACTATTTGTGCATATACAGGTACATACATAGATATTTTTGAAGGAAGTTGTGTTCATTTTCTCCAAAACTCTAAATTTTTCCCAAAATCCTATTTCTTTCACTAATAAATGGTTTTAATTCATAAAAATACATGTAGACTGAGTTATTTTAATTACTATTGAATGGTCCATTATATATAGATCATTTATTTAGTCAGTGCTCTATGTTTTAATGTTTATAATGGAGATGCCCCTCAGATCTAATTCAGGGAGTATAGTTGGCTGAGTACCCAAGCTGCAGTGCCTGTAAACCCACTGCGATATTTCCAACGAGGTCATGCTTCTCATGAACGCCTCCTAGCCAATGACAGACTGTAGCTGAGAAAGTGAGGCAGGCCTATTTCTGACAGACACAGGAATCCTTTGTTATATAACATTGACTTGAGTCCTCTCTGAGACCCTAGCAGAAAATTTCACAAATCTGCACTCAATCTGCAAAATCTACAATCCTTCTGTATAACCTTCCTTTCTTCTTTTTCTTTTCTTCATTTTGAGTCATACTTGCATCTAGTAGCTCTTCCAACCTCACTGGCTCCTCATTTTTCTCACAGGTATTTTCATTATTTGCACATTGATCTTTATCTTAGCGTCTTCTTCTCATAGGATCCAGAACAATATGTTTACTTTTTTTTCCGGATACTTGGTAAAACATATAAAGCATACTTCCGTGAAAAAAAAATCAGCATTATTTTTAAGAAATTATGTCCTATGATTTCTTGATGTTTTTATCAATTATGCTCAGATCTCTTATAGCTAAGTAGAGTTGGATTAGATGTGATAGAAGGATTTGAATACCCTTATTCAATACAGCTCATTAAAACTATGTTTGTTTTAAAGAGTTGTTTGTTTTCCATCTCCCAAAGCTATGCCAGTTAACATGATTTATTGATATAGAGAAAAGGACTATTCACTGTTAATTATATTCTAAACAATAACACTTCATCAGCAGTTTATTTAGTGTTAGTACCAGCCTAATGGGAAAAAATACTAGATCAGACTAATTGTCATATTTTCATTTCAATCATTTCCTCCCTCCCTAATAGCATGCTTTGTGATAGTTTGCTTGGCTTCTTAAACACTTTAGCTTTTTTTTCTATATAAAATCACAAGAAATATACCATTGAACTAATAAAATATAATTTATTCATTTTTATTTTAGTTGGAATAGAACACAACCAATCTATTATACAAAAAAGATTGAGTAAATTAGCCCTAGGCAATGATTTACAGCTTATACGAAAATGTCTGTAGAACATCATTGTAAGTCAGACTAGTCATTGTCACAGACATTAAACAAAAACTTTGAACACTGTAAGTTTAAATTTTCATATTTCAGTATCTGAAAATGCTATGGAAGAATTAACGGAATAAAAAATTCTTGAAAATTATACTTCATTTATTTTAACAATTAGTCTTCACTTACCACAAGGATCTTTCCATTGACTATTAACTCTAAGATAAAGTATTAGTGCTCTTTAAGTAATTATAATTTATTTGATACTTAATCAACAAGCTTTTTTAAGTGGTACTATATTATTTAGCATTAAGTAAATTGTAAGTAAGCAAATTTTTACTTTGTGAAGGCCAGCAAAATTTTCCAATAGTCAAGTGATAAATTTCACGGATATATATCTAAACTTAGATTTAGTCTGACTTAAAGAAGAAAATTTGAACAAGCTGATGTCATTTTGCCCTGGTACCTGGCTGTTAAAATCTCATTAAGCATACAAGCTACAACACGCCAAGTAAATACCACAGGTACAAGTCAGACAATAATAAAAGTAGCCTGTAACCATAAGAATCATGTAAATGTGTCGAATATACAAATAACCAATGCTGCATAAGTTCACCCTCTTGCTATTCAACAATTTTATCAGCAGATTCATGATTTGTATCTAAGAATTGTCCCAGTTTTCTTTTGAACCTGTGTTATAGACACATATTTGTTAAATAAGCTATACATTTATTAACACAAGGACTCTCAAGAAATCTGTCTTTGCTCCTAAATTGCTAGCAAGAATCATAACATACTAAATCTAATGCTCCTATAGCAACTCTAATAAGTCAAAATTCTTATAAGAATAAGAATATCCCTTCTTTACTCTCTTTGATATTCTACCACCTGATCATGAGCTCTTTACCATCTTTTTTATAGCTGAATCTTCTGTTTATTTATGAAGGGGTGAAAATATTTGTAATTCATACATCCAATAAAGATTTAAGATTCAGAATATATAAAAAAGTCTTACAACTCAATAATAACAACAACAAAAACTCAGAGTTTAAAAATAGACAAAAAAATTAGTAGCTTGGTTAACAACCACACAAAGAGAAACTCAACTCCAGGAACCACTGGAGAAATGCAAATTGCCATGAGCTAGGACCTCACACCCATTACTATGCCTACTATCAAATAAGTAAATTAATAAAAGAGAAAATCAATACTTGTTGATAAGTAGAGAAACTAAAAGCTCTGTGTGTTGTTAGTATAAAGGTAACATGGTGCAGCTACACAAAACAGGTTGGGAGTTCCCAAAAAATCAAAAATAATGTAACTATTATCCACCAATTCTATTTTTGGCTAGATATCCAAAGTAATAGAAAACTTGGGTTTACCCATGTTTATAGCATTATTATTGTAAACAGCTAAGAGATGAAAGCCATCCGAGTATTCATCAATGATCCAATGCATAAACAAAATGCATGATACAGTACATCAATGATATAATGCACAAACAAAATATGGCATACACATACAAGGTAATATTATTCAAGCTCAAAAAGGCATAAAATTATAATGCATGCTACAACATGGATGAACCTTAAGGACATAATGCTAAGTGAAATAAGCCAGTTACAAAACCACAAATATTGTAGAGTAGTCAAATTCACAAAGATAGAAAGTAGAAGGGTAGTTACCAGTATCTGATAAGGAGGAATAGAATATTTTTATTTAATGGGATATAGAGTTTCAGTTTTTTAAGAGTTTTGGAGCCTGGTTGTACAACAATGAAAATGTACTTAACACTACAAAACTGTATGCTTTAAAATAGTTAAGATGGTACATTAAATGTTAGATGTATTTTATCGCAAATAAGATTTTAAAATTATTAAATGTTTTTCATATAGGCAATGATCAAATTAGCAAACTAGTTGGGAAAATTTTCTTTCCTACTTATATAATAATATGTAATATACTTTGCACATGGAAATACATGTATTAGTGAAAGCTGGCTTATTTTTAAGAACATATATATGTATATATATTCAGTTTTTTCTTATATATAATTTACAATGAGCAGATTTTCATCAATGATTCATTAAGACTGAGGGTTCCCATCAAGACTGTGGGTTTCCTTTTGGACCAGGATGTGTCTAGAAATGTCATCCATGAGCTAGGTCCTAGAACAGGGGCCTTACAACTTTTCCCAGTGCTCTATTCTACTGTGGTTGAGCTGGTATCCAACATGCAAGACAAAGTCCTCTTTACCCTTTGTTCTCCTCTCCTTAAGGAGACCGAAGGAGTCACTTAAGTTGCTGAGAGCTGTACTCCCTCTGGGTTTTGGGGAGTGGTGGAGCAAGACTCCTTTAGCTTCCCCAGCTGGTATCTCATTAGGTCACATGCCACCCTAGTCCACTGGCTCTGAGCCCAATGCAGCACTAAGATGGCCTAAGAATTGCAGGTTTTGGGTCCTAGACTGCCATTCAAGTTTACCCAGGAGATCAGAGCATTTTGTCTTATGGTGGTAAGGCTTGCCAACAAACTCAAGTTCCACACATTGGGATGGAAAATTCCCCTCTGGCTAGGTCTGGTCCAAATGTTCCCTCTGTGTGCAGGCACTGGTTGAGCTCAGTGGGGCTCTGCTCTCTGCTGTGACAGGGCAACACTGAGTTCAATGTGAAGTCCCCATAAGTACACTGTCCCTTTTCCAAGTGCACAGACTGTCTCCCAGCTACACAGCTGTTGCTAAGGAAGGGAGGAGGAGTAGCATTGGTGATTCAGGACTGTCACTCCTACCCTCTTCTAATAATCTTATATTTCAGCAATATAAGATTAAAAGCAGATACTGTGATTGCTCACCTGATTTCTGGTTCTGTGGTGGTGCTTTTCCACATGCTTGTTAAAATTTGATGTTCCTGCAGCAGGTAGGGAGGGGATAAATATTGCAGGCTTCTATTGCAACATGTTGCTTTACCCATGAAGTACAAACAATTTAATCAAAATTTTCAGTTTCTTTGAAAAGAATTTTCCCCAGTAAGCCAAATTAAATCATTTTAATGCATAGACACTTACACAACTTAGCAACACACTTAAAATATTTTTTCATTTTTCTATTTTATATAACTTACATTCTTCTTATTTTATAAGAACTTTTATTGTAAACTTCAACGAAGGTGCCTATCACTGTTCAAATGTGTGCCCGTTTCCAATTATAGTAAATAGAATTACTGCCAAGAATCAAAGCCACTATTTCTATTAATATGTCCAGGGCAAATTTTGCTGTTTTTAAAGTTGCCCACCAAATGATCCTTTTGTGTGTAATTGATATTGGTATTTTAAGTACCAGTATATAGTTATGTAATTTGGATAAAAATAGGAACGTTTGAATTTATTTCTTATTAAATCTGTAACAACGTATTGGCAATTTCTCTCAAATATTCTAGACTGTATTGACCAAAATATATCCAAATATTTTGCCTCCAAGTAGTAAAAGGGGAAATCAACTATTCACACAAAAATGAATCAAAATCTCCTGCTTACATCAAAACTTTTAGATTCTCTTTCCAGAGAAGTTTCACCAATATCTGAATACCACCAGGAGCAGGATACATAGTGAGGATATTGCTCTTCACTGGTTAAGAGGAGCCTGTGCAAGGTATTCAAAGCTCTTCTCATAAAGATTCCATGCCAATCACGTACCAGGTTTTCTATGTCATTTTAATGAAATTGCAAACACTTGAAGAGCAGGAAACTTGCCGATGCAATGATTGAAAACGATTTAAAAGGTGTACTGTTTGCTGGTGGAGCTGCTTTGGCCTTGTACTGAAAAGTGGCACCTGTAACTTTGAATTAGTTGTGGAGTTGAAAGGAGATAAAGGATCCTGGGTCAGCCGTTACTGGAAAAAAATGACTTTCACTGGCATAAGTATTGTCATCAATATTGACAATGAAATATTTATTAAATCTACTAGTGTAAATGTAATTCTAAGGTCAATAGAATGATTTTGAACAACCTTGTTTTCTGGAGGGGTAAAAATATTAATTCACTCTCTTTGTTGATATTTGAAAGAAATTGTATGTACGCCATCATGTTCCACTCATATCAAACCTCTAGGAAGCCTGCATTAGAGTAAACTAATATTTGATATTAATTATAGCAAAAATAACTAAAAAATTTCTGTAAAAATTATGATGCCATAAAATTGTATTTAAGTGCCATGTGTAGCTTATTGCTGGTTAAATTCTACTATCTGCTATCTGCTCCCAACAGGTAAACTATGAGCATAATAATTAAATCAAGAAAACTTTTAAAAGCAGCAATCCACAAAGTAATACACTGTGGTTCTAATGTGAAATTTTTAAAAGATGGGAACAGAAACTTCCATTCTCACTACATGTTTAAGTTTGAGAAGAGATGAACTAGCAATATGATTTAATTCACAAAATTCTGAAAATTAAAATAAATTCTTTTGAATATAATCATAGGTACACAGAAAGGAATAGAAGTACATCAAGAAGGATTCAAAAAAATCTTGTAATAGATGTTCCTATGACAGGATATCAACATTTTAGCAGAGACAAGAAAAAAATCATTTTTCATTTATCCTTAGTGAATTGAGCTGAATTTCTAAATCACAAGACTGTACACATTCACTGGAGGATAATACATCCTGTATGGTTGATTAAACAATGCACAGGGTATTTGACACAATCTCGAAAGAGAAAGTAGAAAGCATTCGCTTGCTAGGGCTGCCATAATAAAATACATAGAATGGTGGCTTAACAACAAAATTTTATTTTCTCACAATTTCAGAGGCTAAAAATCCAAAATCAAGGTGTCAGCCAGGTTGGTTTCTTCTGAGGTCTCTCTCATTGGCATGTAGATGGCCACTGCCTATTCAGCCCATAGCAGTACTGTAAACTCCGTTAGAAAAACAATACAAAACACCTGCTGATGTTTCACCTCTCTTTTCATCCTTGCTTCTTCACAGCAGCAAAATACATAAAACATAGCACCCAGTCTTCATACTGTCACTCAGAGGGCAATATGGAGTTCTCGGTTATACTGTGAGGTATATCATGTTGGAACACACATACTAAGTCAAAGCAATTTAAAGATCTGAACAAAGCTTACGTTATTAATTTTGAGAACACTACAAAGAAAATGTGTGGCATATCAAAATACGAGAGTGACTTTTTCCAGGTTTATTAAGGTATGATTTAAAAATAAAAATTATATCTATTTAGAGTGAAAATTCTGATGTTTCAACTGTTGTTAATTTGTATCAGTGTCTATGCATTAAAGCAATTTAATTTGGCTTACTTGAGAAAATGTTTTTTGAAGAAACAGAAAATTCTGATTAAATTATTTGTGCTACAAGGACAAAGCAACATGCTGCAATAGAAGCCTACAGCATTCACACCCCCGTACCCCTTGCAGGAACACCAATTTTTAACAACTACCTGCACACAGAAAAGCACCATCACAGAACCAAAAATCAGGTGAGCAATCATAGTACCTGCTTTTATTCTTGTATTACTGAAAGAGATATTGAAGAGGGCAGGAGTGACAGTCTTGAATAGCCAACACCATCCCTTCTTCATTCCCTAGCAACAGCTGTGCAGTGGGGAGAGAGTCTGTGCCCTTGAGAGTCTCTTTACATTGAAGTCAGTGTTGCCCTGTCACAGCAGAGAGCACAGCCCTGCTGGACTCAATCAGTTACTCTGAATCCCTTCCATTCTGGAATATATCCTTATTGAAATAAATATCTACTCCACTTTTGGGCTTTCATTCTTTAACTTTGAAACACTGACCAGCTTTATCATTAGAGGGTTTTACACAATGACAGGCATGTTCATATTATATCCCATAGTGCACTGCCTCAGCTCAAAGGATTTGTTAATGACAAAGTAGATGCAATAATTGACTCACAACATGAGATTCACTGATTTTACCATGTTACACTAAATCCCAGAAACAGGTGGCTTGAAAAAGTGATGAAATAGCCTCTTGATAGAACAGCCAAGTTTCCAACCCCAGGTAACACTTTGCCTGTTTGGAGTATAATCTTACAGGTTGTGGTATATAAACTCAATCAGTAGCAAATGTATAGAAATGTGCTCTCATAAGCTAGAAACACTAAAATGTATAGAAATGTGCTCTCATGAACTAAAAACACTAGTTTGAGGATCAAGGAATAGAAGTAACATTATTTCTTCCTATCATCAGTTCTGATGTTTTAATAAGTGTATATATTGTAAAACAATTACCAAAATTAAGCTAATCATATATCAATATATCCATCACTTCACATAGTTATCATTTGTTTGTTGTTTTCATTTATTTATTTATTTTTGTAGGGAGAATACTTGAGATCCACCCTTAGTAAAATTATGATATACCATACATTACTATTAACTATATAATGACTATTCTTATAGTCACCATACTATACATTAGGTCTCCAGTACTTAGAAAATTTGTACCCTTTGATCAATTTTTAAAGTAACTGAATTTCATTAAATAAATAAAAATAAAATTTTAAAGTGGATTTCTGTTTTAGTAATTGGAAAACAGACCCAATGTGAAAGAAAATGCACAACAACCTGGCGGCAGGGTGGGGGAATTAAATTTCCACAAGCAATATGCTTAGAAAAATTTAAACAGAAAATGCATTGATTAAATTCGGAAGCCTGGAATAAGAAGATAACAACAACAGAATAAGTTAAAAAAGGATAATTTGAATTTGGAAAAAAAAGAATACATTGCAAAATAACAACTTAAATAATTAAGAAATATACTAGTAGAAGCAAATTAGAATATTTCTAAAAATTTTGTTACTGACATTAAAGTATGAAAATTCAATGTAAAGTTGAAAATAACAAATAATATGATTTAACTAGAAAGAATATAATAAAAAAGGCAAACAAAATGATGCACTGATAGGATAACTGTCCTGTAAAAAATATAGAACACAACCACAAATGGAACCTCCTGTAGGATCTTTAGGCATGACGAGCAGCTCTCTAAAAATAAGACATAACTGTGTTAAAGAAAGCACTAATCATTCTCATATTCTTACTGATTCATTCTTTTATTCTTCCTTCTTGAAATAAAAAAACCTGGCTTTCCTTGCATAGTGTTGTGAAGTTGGACAATTCTCAGGATTCATTGTAATTACCTGTGACTATTGAGCATGCTTGTGCCAAAGGTGTAAGCAAATGCAACATGCAGTTTTGAGGTCATGTATTTATAAACAATATTTTAACCTTTCCTTTCTATGTCATTAGGTGGCAGTAAATTAATCAAAACCAAGGTGTTAATCCACAACAAAGAAGAGAATAGAAGTTGATCCAGCAACATAAAATTTATCAAAAGTTTCTGCAATCTGAGAAAGATAAAAGTATGTTAACAATAAATACAATACATCTAAAATCTGCTGCCTAGAAGATTCTCCAAGTTTACTACAGTAAAAGTTACGGTCTCTTATACAGTGAACTTGCCATCAATACTCATACACACACTCACACACAGAAAGAGAGAGAGAAAGAGAGAGGTAAATTTAAAAAACAAACTAGGAAATGCTTTAGATTTGAAGATG
>NW_016107361.1:8228670-8292983 GCF_001604975.1 Cebus imitator | reverse complement strand
AAAAAAAAAAAAAAAAAAAAAAAAAAAAAAAAAAAAAAAAAAAAAAAAAAAAAAAAAAAAAAAAAAAATCCAGCTTGGACATTTCAACATTCAATTCCATAAGAAGATGTAGGTTGTATTTTAGATGAAAAGAAATTAAACCACCACAATGACCCAATGCAGTGTTTGAACCTTGGTTGTGTTCTTATTCAAAATGAATTCTTGAGAAGATATCCAAAGACATATGCAATTAAATTATGAATGTATGACTAATCTTTGATGGTGCAGTAATGGTTATGCAGCTGCATACTATGGTTATGCAGAAGAATATCTTTATTTCTAGAGACATATCATGGTACTTGTCTTAGCCCATGTTCCTGAGAAAACAGAAGCTGAAACAGAAGCTGATGAGCATGAGGATAAATGCAAGCTAGGCAGGGAGGACATCCAAAATAAATAGAGTAGATTAAATGTTAGAAACACAGCTTTGCAAAAACAAAAACAAAAAACAGAAACAAACACACACACAAAAAAACAAAGCTGCTTGGCCTGACTTGTAGGAAATGTGCAGAGAGACTGTGTGAAACTAGTTTCCTGGAATAGACCCTTTGGGCATTAGATGGCAAGCTATCTATTACTTTTCCTATCTCTAGTCTCTTATATCTTATGGGTCAAAATTCAATCCATAAGGAATTAACTCTGTTCAGATTATCGTGTTTCTTGGCCCCAGCAGACAGCTTTTGCTGAAGCAAAACTTTCTGTTTGTCTAGTCCGTCCAGATCCTGGTCATGGATTTCTTCTATCAATAAGTAGAACACATTGGGTTCTTCGGTCTCTGTTGGAAGCAATGCCAGCAACATAAACTGGGATCTTACCACTAAATAGTCAGGAAACTTGTAACCTTTAGTCTGACTAGGAAGCAAGGCAAGCAGCCAGGATGAAGGTGGTTGGGGGTATAGTGGGAGGAGCCAGCAGATCTGGTGTGGCACATAATTTGGGCCTGGTATGATCCATTGTTCATGCTACTAAGGGCATCTCACATAATTTTACAGTGACTATACATCTTATGAGATCAAGACCCTTTCACTTCTTCTTAGAAGGGAGATGAATATCCAGTCTTTCAAGGTGAAGGGTAGTTGCAATCACCAAATTTGCACTGGACAAGGAGTTTTAGCAAACAAAGCTATTATCTTCATGCTGCAGCTGAGTGCGAAGTAAAATTGATATTTTTCACTTCCCATCTTTATCAGTTATTACAGAGTTTCATCACATTTCTCCATATCTTCACATGTTCTAGGTTGCTTACCTGCTAAGTGTTCCAGTGATCCTTTCCCAAATATTCCAAACTCTTAATTCTGTTAAAGATCCACCATTTTTATAGCTCCCCATTTCGATTCATCACTGATCATGTTTCAAATGAGTCCAGTGGACTCCAGGAACACTCTTTTCTGATGAATTTTGCATGGAAAACCAGCTTTTCATGATAATGAGGGTTGACTTCTCTCGCCACTACTATTACTCATATCATTGTCTGATAACTGAATAGGATGAAAACTTCAAAAGTAGTCGGTTAGTAGTGAAATTTTCCAATTAGTAGAATTCTTACTGTGTCTTGTGGTAGAAATATACTACCAGCACTTGTGAATCAGAACTTCTAATTTAGCAGAGCTCACTTTTCAAAGAGACCAAGTGACAAAAGAAAGAAGCAATGCTAATTTTATTCCTTGATCCTCAAACTAGTGCTTCTTGCTTTTGAAAATACATAGCTCTATATATTTGCTATTGAGTGAATTCATATACCCCAGTCTGTATGACTATACTCTAAAAAGGCAAAGTGTTACCTGGGGTTGGAAACTTAGCTGTACCATCAACAGGCCATTTCATCATTTGTTCAAGACTCCTCTTTCTGGGATATAGCATAACTTGGTAAAATCAGTAAATCTCATATTGTGAGTCAATTATTGCATCTCATTTGCCATTAACAAGCCGTTTGATCTGAGGCAGTATTCTATGGGATATAATATGGATGTGTCTGACATTCTGTAAAACCTTCTAATGATAATACTGCTCAATGTTTCAAAGTCACAGAAGAATAGCCCAAAAGTGGAACAGGTATTTATTTCAATAAGGATATATTCCAGAATGGAAGAGATTCAAAGTATCTGTCCTGCCCCAAGATAAGTAGCAGGTGTTGCTGAGAAAGTCTCAAAGGGAAAAATTAGTTTCCAATTCCAGATACTTGGGAATTCAGTAGTAAAAACAACTACCTCAATCTTGCTGAAGAGGATTCTATTGGTAGGATATACATATATTTCTCCATGGATAACCAAGGTGGAACAATGTCTGATGTCCATTGGATGGGCCTTCCTGTCTACCTGGTTGTGAGGCTTTCATAAATACTCACTGGTGACCACTAAAATGAGACATCAAGATCATACACGTTGTTCCCATTTTCATGTATATCCACACACATATGTATCAGGGAGACATTTCCTGACCTTCTAGTGTTATTTTTCTATGCTTCTGGCAAATTCCCTTAATTATCCAGCATAGCTGAGGAGTCAGTCCTTATTTCTACCTCAGGCTACCTCTCTCTTTGTATTAGCTGGGTAACCCGTGTGCTGCGGCCAGCTCTGCAATTTGGAGGATTTTCTCTCACTGCAGCCCTACATGGCAATGAGTGGAGCTGTAATATACCAGCAGCCTTTTCTTGGGTGGTTCCAACATATTGCATCTATTCACCTGTGAGCCTGGCCCAAGTCCTTTCTTCCAGGGCAGTTGATCACAGAGTATGTCTTAAGAGGCCAGTGTTTGTTCAGGGAGCAATACATGTAGGTGACAAGATAATCCAGGCCTTTGATTCAGCTATTTTTTTTTTCATGCGATCTGGACAGGCTTGAGTATGATTTTTTTGTGTTCCATTTCTATTTTTTAATGGATTGTTGCTGTTTCTACTCTTGCAAAATACCTCAACTCATCTGAGAACAAGCTGATCATTGGCTGTTCCTGCCCACAGCCAGTAGGTGTCCCATGTTTACTTGCTCAGTCTCTGCTAGGGGCTAGCACTCCAGGAGTACAGTTGTTCTGAGACAGCAATGAGATGTGACTCTCCTTTAAGTTGCCATAGAAGCCCTCCAGTTTTCACTGTATGCCTTTAAGTTGACAAATGGCTGCCATTTACCTGTCGCTGTCTTTTGCAGACTTTCATCGCCATTAAAAAAGTCACACTAGACCTATGTCTTTGAAATTATAATTGTGCCAGACAAATTACAAGTAGCAGCCACTTTATCTCTCACTACATATTTTTCACATCTATGTCATAATGATGTCACTGAATATCAGGGTCATTTCCTTCCTTTTACCAAGAACAATGAGATTTCCACTGCATTCCAAGTGAAAGCCCACCCAGCTACAAAATCCAGCTCCAAGGGTCTATTTTCTAGTGACTGATATTCTTGGTACCAACTGTATCAACTTTTAAGAAAGCAGAGCCTGAGGAGAAAACGAACTTGTGCTAGCACTTGATAAGGGGCATGGGGAAGAATTTGAGAGAAGCAAGCATGAGAGGAATGGGGAAGTAAGGCAGAAAAAGAGGGAGAAAAATTACTGGAGGCTGTGTTCTTGAACTGATCACAGTTTCTTAAATAGTTGTTAGGCTTCACAGCCTTTTCCAGAGAGCCTGCAAATCTACTGCATCTTCTGTCTGTGAGGTGGGAAAAGAGAAAGGAAAAGCAAAATTTCATTTGCTTCTTCCTTTCCACTCCTGTGTCCCATGATTAAAGTCAATCCTGTGATTTTTAACTGTCAAATTTCCAGGTTGTAACACCTGACCTCCAGGTAGCTTCTGGTGAAGCCAGAGTCTTTTTAGTCCCATTTGGCCAAGGAGTACTCACAGAGCCTCTTCCTACAGGGATTCGTGTACTGGGGATCTTAAGACTGTAATAGGGGTGGCAGCAGCACCAATATTCAGAATTGTAAAATTATGGAAGTGACACAGCCTTTGGCAAAGCTTTTCTGGTAAGAAAACATTAACAAAGAGCTGAGGCTTGAGAAAGAGAGAATGAGGACTTCTAGGGTGTTCCATATCCTGGATCTGGTAGAAGTCTGCAAATAACTTTCAAATGGTTAAAAAAAAAAAAAAAGCTAGATAAAGAAAATATAGTAAAATAGTAACAATTGTTGACTCTAGGGAAGATACTTGTGCCTGCACACACTCCAAATGTGTAATTTGAAATGTTCCACACATCAAAGTTGAAAATAAACATAACTTCTGAAAAAAGAAAATGACAAAAGTGAAATTAGAGCTCTTGAAAATATAGGGGATATATAGTATCAATCCACAAAGTATAACATTGCTTTTTCTTTCAAACCTTTCAATGCCTTTTAACACTTTTAAAACTATTTATAAAACATTGAAAACATATCTTATTTAAAACCAATAGATGCTTTACTCTATTTTACTACAATTATTCCTATATCTATGTATATGCACATAAAAGTTATCATTGAATACTTCCAACCCAATTTCAGCTACCTTATGGAGGCAAGAGATTCCTCTACATTTCAAAGTGAGTGGTAAAACAGATCACAATGAAAAATTTTACACAAAATGGTCACAAACCTGTTAAAAAAAAACTCACCAGCATGGAGAGTATATAAGGATAGGGCTTTTGAGCCTGGAGAGTTTGGAGGTTTTGAGGAGGAGTTGTTTGAAATATCTTGTGGATTGCTTTGGAAGGTAGGAGGGAGTGAACTGTCCTTCACCTCAAGTCAGCTGAACAGGATTTCTATGGAAATTTGTTCTGTGCAACTAGTTGACAGAGTGTGAGATGTGACTCACTTCTTAGTAAACTGAAAGTGGAGAGACTCACTAGAGAAACCAGGATAGCAGATAAATAGGGCACTACTTTCTGATAATGTGACCTGTGAGACACCATACAAATTTTTGGCTTGAAGTCACTTAAAAGTGATGTACTTCTGATCAAGAAGCTTCTGCAAGAGAGGAGACTGCAGACAACATTCAGCCTCATGTAGAGACAATGTTAAGTCACTTTCAAATTTTGATTATTACTTGGCAGTAGGCATTTTTAATTATTGAATTGGGACAATTTTGCTTTTTAAAGTAATGTATTATAGTAGAGTGAACACAAGACTCAATAGGCTTGTGCTTGTTATCATTTAAAGCTAAGAATTTATTTAGCATTTAGGATTTTAAAGGGCAATGTCAGTCTAAAATAAAATATTTTTTATTACTGTATCTTTTAATTCATATTGTTTAATAAGTCTTTTAAACAGACACAGAATTGTGATGTTAATTTAATAATAAAAGTGACAACCTTTATGCAGACATTTTTGCTTCTCTGAATTTTGTTTACCTAACTTTTAATAATTATATGTATAGAACCATAAACAATAAATAAATAAAAATTTTTAAACATTTGATTTTATTTTGAATCCTCCCAAAATAAATGCATACCCATAATATAAATATGTGTTTATATATTCTTATTTTTATGGGTTTACATCATTATTTCAACATTTAAAATTATGGACATTTATAGTTGCTTTTACATTTTATCAAAACCTTAAGGAATACTGTTTTAATTATAACAGCTTTCCTTTTAGAAACTGCAGTCCACTTTTAGGATATTACTTCATGATTCTAGAAATGAAAGGAAGGAACTGTCTGCTGCCAGTGTCTACAGAGAAGGTAGAGAAATCCGCAGGAGTCAAACACAATGAGATAGGAAGAAGTTAGGTGGGAGTGGCAAGGCAGACAGAATCTAATGCTTATGGAATCAAGTTAGATGGGAGTGGCAAGGCAGATGGAATCTAATGCCCACCCTCCTCACCTCATCTCCCTCCTTCCCTCCCTCCCTCCTTTCTTTCCTTCTTCCTTTCCTCCCTCCCTCCCTCCTTCTCTCCCTCCCTCCTTCCTTCCTTCCTTCTTTCTCTTCTCTCTCTCCTTCTTTTTCTTTCTGAATTTTTTCCTTTCTTTTTGAATTTTTTCCTGTCTTCCTTTTCTTTTGGGAGGAGTTACACTTAATGTTTGTAATAAAGCAGAGAGGCAAACTTCTGTTTTCATTCTGCCACTTGAAAAATGCCACCCTTTGGAACAATTAGCTCTAGCTGCAGTTCTGTTTAGCAGATAGACTTGTCTTTGTTCTACACTGAAAATTCTCACCAGGCATTTCTGTTTAGATTAGAGTCTTGATTTCTCTTCTCATTTCTCCCCCAAGCCACTGATCTCTATCTGCCATGAAATGTTCACAGGCAAATATCATATGGACTGGTTTCATGTCTTAAGGTATTCAGTGTTTTTCACCACTTCTGTTACACACACACACACACACACACACACACAGACTTACTAATCAGGTTGCATAGTCATGGCATAGCATTTAATATTGTCAGCCCCAATTTCTATATCTATATATCTATATAACAGGAATAAGTAACATTGGCTCTAAAATTTGTAATATATAACAAGGAGAGCACATTAGATATTGTAGGTAAGAAGACATTTAAACAACAAATCTCTATACAGTATTTTATTATAGTGAGTCCACCAGTGTTCAAAGACACATCACTAGAGCTTTAAATTACCTAAATTCAGAAAATTATTTTTAATGAACTGAAGTTTAGACAAATATAATTTTACAGTATCTATTGTTTCCAACTCTGTGCAGTAAAGAAAATATAACAAAATGCAATATTGAAAGCAGTATAGTGAAAAGCATTTCAGGTGAATTAAGCTTTCTGTGTGAATAGAGACAGAAAAAATATTTAAAGTTAAATGACATCTACATATTTGAAGTCGTAATGACTTCACAATATCAAACTATCACAACATTAAGGCCATTTACAACAAAGGGCTAATGAGTCTACAATGTACACAAAACAGAGAAAATCTACTGATTTTTATCTCTACTTTTATAAATTGTAACTTCAGAAAACCTGTGATAAAAGGCTCAAAATTTTTGCTTTTCATTTTTGAAATATAATTAAGCTTCAGCCCTATTATTTCATGACAATGGAAGAGCCATTGATTGTGCTGCTTTTGAAATCCTGTATCACATTAGACACTTTCTAATAATGATGCCCTTGGCTTAAGAAAAAGAAGAGAAAATTGACTTGACCTAATTAAAAACTCTGAAGATCTTCTCTATTATTTTTTCATACAACTTATTTGGGCCACATGCCACTTAAAGAATGAACATTTATAAAATCTGTCAAATGGAGATAAAATAAAATGATATATGTTAAAATAACTCAGATTGTAAGAAGTGAGATTTGTCAGACTGCATAAAAATTTCTGAGCAGAATGCACATCAGTGAAGTTTCAAAATGAGACCACATTCATCTTTGTTAATCTCAAGTACCTTAGATCCAAGAAAAGGGCATGGCGGTGCCAAGAAACAAGAGTCTGCAGAATAAAAGCATCTCTCTTCAAGCATAATTACTACAAACTTCAGTGGATAATGAAGAATCTCTTGTTACCTCAGTACCATCTTTCAATCTTCTTTCATTTTCTATTACAATGAAATAACCCCTATTATTATTTCTGAGTGAAACTGGAGCCGTGAAACTACAGACAGCTTGGAATGTTTTCAACTTGCAGTTTTCACTCTAAGACAGAGCTATCTGAATTCACACATATATTTGAGCAAGTCAACATATGAAATAAAGTTCAGTCTCCTGTTATGCCTTCAAAAACCTAACTAGATTCACTATTGCTTAACACATCAAAATCTATTTTCATGAAATCCCTGAAATCTATTTTTCTTTATTCATCTCTCATTTACAATTGTCTCCTTCTCCCCTGTGTTCTGTGGTTTTCCAGCACATTGTATGAAATAGTTCAAAAGCTGCTGTTTTCTTACTTTTGTGCATAATATATTATGACAATGCATTTTTCTTCTGTTATTAATTCTTAGCCATGTACATATGTATCCATTAGCTCTAACATTTGTTTTGTCTAATACTGCTGGATGTTTATTTATATATTACTTCATACATGTAAATTATTTAATAACTGATAATTCATCTCCTTTTAATAAATAGCATTTATTTTCTTTTCATAGAAACTTAGAAAATATGGATAATTGTACAATATTTTATTAATATGATCCAAAATTTTAATTGTCTTCCAATTAACCAGATTAAAAAAATTAGATTTTGCCAGGTTTACACAAAAGGTTTTCTACAGTATGCCCTAAACTAAGCAAGTCTCCAATGGAAATTTTGGTCTTATTCTACACTCTTGCTAAAATAAATTTTCCCCATACCCAAGAATCCTCCTTTGGCTGTCTGCCTCAGTGTCTTTGTTCATAATATTGTCCTTTATCTAGTCTTTGATGATCTCTGAAGGTCAAATAGCTAACCCTCAGAATCCATTGTTAATAGTTCCTCTGTAATCTATTTTTTTCCTATCTGTCCCTAGTTGGGATGAAAAATGATTTCTCAAGAGTTCCTTCAAAATACAAGTTTATTGGTACCTTTTTCATAAGATAGCACAAGCTTTCATAATTACTTATACATATTAGATATTTGAGTATTAACTGTCCATGTATATATTTAAGTGAACAGAGATTATTTTGTAGCCTGCACAACTATGGAAAAGAATTTGGTTTTTGTAATGGAAAATGTGGCTGCGTAATCTGCTAAACTCAGGAGGCCTAGATATGTGGGAAAAATAATTCTATGACAAGGTTAACTGGCTTAATAGAAGGAAATCACCAAGGCACTGGGCAAAGTCAGGGAATGAAAAGTAATGCTTATGAAAAGAAGACTGGCTTGGACATTTAAAAAAAAAAAGAATAGGCTTTTGTATACTAAAACAACTTTCTTAATAGAAATTAATTGGGTTTTTCTAGAAAACATTATAAAATTGCCTGCATGTACACATGCACATAAACTATATCCATATTACTAAAAATAAAGTGAACAAATGATATTTTGAGTTACTGATAACCCTCTGGTTTTTGGGTCAGTGCAATAGTGGATGAATATTAATAACCTATACAAAGACCTTCAGAAAACCTATATATATTAGCATATAAAACAAATCTTTAAAACAAGAGGTTAATGAAAATGCAGTGAATATAGTTATTATTAAACCTAGAAAAGAGTTATTATTGAGTAGATAACAACAAACATACCTTGAACTTTGGGTGAACCTCTTCAAACAGTGATTAGTGAATATAATAGAAATAAAATGAAGAATAAAGAGATACTTTACAAAATAGTAAACTTATGGTGATCATTTCTGGCAAAGTAATTGTGTAAGCTAAAAATGAAATAGTTCACTAAATGTTTGTACTTACGTTAGTGCAAAAATTTACATATGACAATAGCGCTTTACGCACGTCTTATTATCACGTATCTTTCCACTTAATATATTTGCTCACATTTTCTCTTTTCCACTAGTGTCTGAGAGCTCAGTGTCCAGTAAAGCGGCTCATTAAAAGTTTGATAAATCAATGAATACATGAATGAATCAAACATTGGGAAGTTGTATGTAAATGCCATATTCTTAAAGCACGAAAACTAAGAATAATAACCTTGAAAAAAATGTCCACTGAAACACTTTAGTTTGAAAAACTTTTTAATAAGAATATTCGACTCTGTGAACAGTACATCAGACCAAGAATTATATTATTTTACAGTCATTATAGCACAGCAATATGTTTATGATGCTAACCGTAAACAACTAATCAACCAGAATGACTGCACTCATGAGTATCAGCAGATTATAGCGCACAGTTGGACCCAACAAAGAAATTCTTGCAGTTTCATTGTGTACCAAAAGTCAAAATAAGCTTTTCAGATAATTGTTGGTTACATGGCTTAGCATAGTTGGAATCTTGGGCTAATAAGGCCAAAGCAAATGTTAAGAATTCAAGGTAGTTAAATTATTTCTCTTTACCTTCCTTACAATAGACTAATACTTTTACCCCTTTGTTCTATACTCTAAAAATACCAAATTCACTTTTGATTAATGTGGTCAATAAACAAGAGGAAATAAATTAATCATCTTAAATCCTTTATAAATGTGAATAAAAATGATATGGCCATGCATAAAGACTAATGCCTGTCATCCCAACACTTCGGGAGTCCTGGGAGGCTGAGGTGGGCAAATCGTTTGTTGCAAGGAGTTCAAGACCAGCCTGGGCAATATGTTGAAACTCCATCGCTAAAAAAAAGGAAAAAAAAATATATATAGCTGGGTGTGGTGGCATGCACCTGTAGTTCCAGCTGCTCAAGGGGCTGAGGTGAGAGGATCAACTGAGCTGTGGGAGGTGGTCAAGGTTGCAGTGAGCCATGATCACAACATTGCACTCCAGCCTGGGTAACAATGAGACTCTGTGTCAGAAAATAAAATTATACTCTGTCATTTTTTTCTTGATTATTTGTAAAATGGAAGAATTGTTGAGTTCCTTTATTGTATTGTGATTAAAAAGACATTATAAAATTACTATAACATTTCAGAAAATGCCAAGTTTAAACGATATCGAGCAAATGAAGAATAACATATGAAGGCAGAAATATTGTTGAACTAAATTTTTCCCTACTTCAGGTAAAACTGATATAAAGAAGGTAGACCAGCTCTGTGGTGCATGCCTGTAATCCCAACACTTTGGGAGGCCAAGATGAGAGGATCACTTGAAGAGAGGAGTTTGAGACCATTCTGGGCTACACAGTGAGTGCCTGTCTCTACAAAAATTTAAAACATTTGTTAGTGTGGTAGCATGCACCTATAGTTCGGTAGTTCCACCTACTCAGAAAGCTGAGGAAGGATAATAGCTTGAGCTTAAGAGGTCAAGGCTGTAGTAAGCCATGACCGCATCACTGCACTTCAACACACTGACATTATGTCTGTTAAAAATAAACAGACAAACAAAAAACCTAAGAACAACAAAAAAGAATCCAATGGCACAGATTGTATATCTCATCTTAAACAAACAAAAGCTAATGAACTAATATAAACACATCAAAATTGATTATTTTTCTTTAACTTTGGGAACTATTGGGAGACAGAGGCAGTAGGATCACTTAAGGTCAGCAGTTCAAGACCAACCTGGCAGACACGGTGAAACCCTGTCTCTACCAAAAATACAAAAATTAGCAGGGCATGGTGGTGTGCACCTGTAATCCCAGCCACTTGGGAGCCTGAAGTGGGAGACCGGCTTGAACCTGGGAGGTGAAAGTTGCAGTGAGCCAAGTTTGCACCACTGCAGTCCAGCCTCGGTGGCAGAATAAGAGTCTGTTGGCAAAAAAAAAAAAAAAAAAAAAAAAAAAAAAAAAAAAAAAAAAAAAAAAAAAAAAAGAAAAAAAAAAAAAAAAAAAAAAAAAAAAAAAAGGGAAATAGAAGAAACTTATAAATACACACATAGCCGATTGCTTTGATTGCTTTGTTAAAATTAAAAGTGGCATTTTTTTATCATCATAAATTATAAGTGTGTTTTTCCAAGGTATGCTGAAGGACACAATATTATGTATAATCTTATAGTGAATTCAGTTGTGGTACACACAATTTAGGAAATGGAGTACACCAGAAAATATAAGTGCATAGATGGTGTATCTGTTTTTAGATTGCTCTGTGAGATTTAGTATATTACATTAATTGTTACAGCTAAAATATACATAAAGTTTTCTAATTTCTAAAAATCAGCTGTATGCATTGTTGTGTTTATGTCACTGCTGTTTTTGTTTTTCATTCTTTTACATATGGGTTTCTGTGCAAGTGAACTAGAATTTTTAGTAGAATCTTTCCAGATTTCCATTCATAGCTCAGGCTTTCAAATTGAAGGCAGTGTAATAAGTCAATGATACAAATCCTTACTATAACAATTCATTACTAACTGGATGAGTTAAAAACTTTAAGAATGGCCTCAGAAGACAATAAGTTAGTTAGAACCTGAAATATATTAAACAGATTCAACCCTACAATTCTCCTTAACATGCACATTCAGAAACCAGAATCAGAGGAGAAATTTCATACATGCAGATGAGCACTTGTGAACAAATCACAAAATAAATGCTATTTAGTTTGAAATGCCTTGTGATTTGGGAACCAATCTGCTAGATAGATGCCAAATTAACTGATAATTGCCCTAGCCTGAAACTAGCCATACTGTCTGGTGCTGATAAGTACTTGAAAAATAACATTTTCATAATTGCATGAATCTCTATTAAATGAAATAAACCTGTAAAAGTCATAGAAACACCAAAAACCAAACATATTGCTAATGCAAATTACTCCTTTGTTAGTGAATAATATCTTTTTTCAACATTGCTTAAAGCGATTCAATTGAAAAGCTAAATCCACATTTATACTGCATGTTACGCTTGGATAAAGTCTCTGTTCCTCATAGCGCATGCTTTACTCACACCAGGATGTTAAACTGTGACAGGGTGTGTGGGTAAAGGAGTTTACAAGATAAATCACTGTTAATCCTTGGCATCCACAATTATAACTGGTCTTGCTAAGGATCTGAGCAAAATCATTTGTGGTAGTTCCTTTCCTCTCTACCGTTGAAGATTATGCCTTCCTCAGGATGCTTGTATAGTGAAATTCCATACGACCTTTGTGTCATATATTTGGCTCTTACTACTTATTATGAAAAAATGTATAGACTTTTTATTTGCCTTCAGTTTTGGAGAAATTTATCAGAAATATGAGATTGTAAAATGAACTAATTACTAATCAGCTATAGAATATCTTATGGGCATATATTTGCAAACTAGAGAACCAGAAATGAATTATAAGTTCTTATAGTTTAGAAAAAACACAGTTATTAAGAATTTTTAGTGCCTTCTTCCCATATTTTTCTTATACAGCTTCATTATGCAATTCTAGTACCCAACATTTTCTTTTTCTCTTGAATTGAATAATTGATTTTAAATTTAGAAGAATAAACAAAAACTAATTTATTTGAATACAAGACAATTTATCTACAAGAATGTATATTAAAATTTTGTTTACAGAAAGTACTATTTTAAAAGGTACATAAATACAGGTATTGATCGACTTACGACCTATGCAACATACGACCATTTGACTTTACGGCCACAATCGCTAGCCACGACTGCTCCGCGTCTGGCAGCGCAAACATTGCCCAGCTGGGCCTACGACAGTGCGGACCAGCTTCTGGCAGCACTACCATCTCCACGTGCACCATTTCAACTGTACATATAGCCTACTCAACTTACGACCAAATCGTGTTACGATCGATCTGCCGGTCCCAATCGTAGTCGTAAGTCGAGCACTAGCTGTATGTATTTGATGGTGGAGCAGTGAGATGTCATCACTTTCCTTGTTTGGACAGATCCAGAGATAGTTACAGAATGTGTTTTCATTAACTTACAACATAAAGTTAGTTTGAAACTCTAACTTTGGTAACTCAAATAAATTAATCTACATAATTTCTATAGCTATCAAGTAAACATATTATATGGTGTAACAATAATGGGATTGTGAATATTCTAATAGTAAATTCTGGATTTGAGTTCAGTCATCATCAGAGTAAAAAGAAAGCATGGCACATGCTGATTTTTGGGAACAAATTCTCTCCCGTTCTTTGTTCCCAAAAAACAACAAAAAAAAAGACAAACAAAAAAAACCACACACTTGTAAAACTTATGTAAAGTTGATGGTATTAGAAAACAATTTATTCTATGTTGCTGCTCTTACTTTTTCACAAAGATAGCCTATGATTCCCCATGTAATCATTCAATATATAACCTTGGCTCATTTGTCTCAGTAAATCTTCAGAAATGAAATAAACATCCACTAGCAAAACCATATTTCTCTATGAAGGCCTACTTTGGTTTCCATGTTGTCCAGGCAGTCAGAAGTTAACCGCTGACTATTTTCCAATTCTACAATGTGCTGCTATCTATGAAAAGGTATAGACAGAAAAGACTAGGAATATGAGGAGAAAGAAGTGAAACATAAGATTTCAACTCTGCGATGCTATAAAAAAATGAGCATTTTGTTGTTTAGTATCTAATAAACATTTTGAATCTAGTGATTCATGATAATCACCATAGAAGGTGACTATCCATGGTGATAATTCTATGGAAAGTATTACAAAGGGAAGGAACACATACAAAATCATCTGTTGAGCTTTTAAAATATTGATAGCTACACTTCCCCTAGATTGTCAAATCCAGATCACCTGGATGCAAAAGAGTAAAGAGGTATGTACTAAGATCCCCTTTCATGATTACACATTTGTCCATTTTCTTTTTAGTTGTACGAAATTCTGTTTTTCTACATCATGAAGGTAAGCTATTGTGTGTGTGTGTGTGTGTGTGTGTGTGTGTTGAACACCTCTAATTGCTTACCTATTTATCATGTAATATACTTTATTTCCTGCATTGAATTTTACCATATCTAACAATAGTATATTCACACCAGCTTTCTTTCAGTGTAGAATTTTTAATGATGTGTGCATTTCTAAACTTTCTATTTTTGTATGTAATTTGATTTTTAATTGACAAAAATTGCATATATTTATCCTATACAATATGAGGTTCTGAAATACATATATATATGTACATTGTGAAATGGGTCAGTAGAACTATATGTATTACCGTATGCATTATCTCACATACTTACTTTTTGTGGTGAGAACACTTAAAAATCTACTCTTTTAGCAATTTTCAAAATATAACACATTATTATTAACTATCATAACCATGGTGTACAATGGAGCTCTTGAATTTACTCCTTCTATCTAACTGAAATTTTATATTCTTTGACCATCGTCTCCTGGACTCCCCAACATCTCCCCAGTTCCCAACCCCTGGTAACCACCATTCTACTCTCTGCTTCTATGAGTTCAAACTTTTTTAGATTCCATATAGAACTGGGAGAATGCATAATTTATCTTTCTGTCCATGTCTTATTTTACTTAGAAAAATTCACTGCAGGTTAGCTTCTCCCTCTACCAATCTTTCTTCCTTTGCTTGCTCTCAAATGTTCTTCCTGAGAACACTTCCAAGAAAACTTCTCACAAGCAAAACTCCCTCAGAAGGTAATATACCTTAAGACAGCTATCACTGTAGAATTTAAAAGTAAAGTTGATGTAAAGGTATTTAATTTCATTAAAAAGAAAAATTTTCCCAGTGAGCCGAAATCGTGCCACTGCACTCCAGCCTGGCGCCTGTAGTGAGCCACGACCGCATCACTGCACTTCAACACACTGACATTGTGTCTCTTAAAAACAAACAGACAAACAAAAAACCTAAGAACAACAAAAAAGAATCCAATGGCACAGATTGTATATCTCATCTTAAACAAACAAAAGCTAATGAACTAATATAAACACATCAAAATTGATTATTTTTCTTTAACTTTGGGAACTATTGGGAGACAGAGGCAGTAGGATCACTTAAGGTCAGCAGTTCAAGACCAACCTGGCAGACACGGTGAAACCCTGTCTCTACCAAAAATACAAAAATTAGCAGGGCATGGTGGTGTGCACCTGTAATCCCAGCCACTTGGGAGCCTGAAGTGGGAGACCGGCTTGAACCTGGGAGGTGAAAGTTGCAGTGAGCCAAGTTTGCACCACTGCAGTCCAGCCTCGGTGGCAGAATAAGAGTCTGTTGGCAAAAAAAAAAAAAAAAAAAAAAAAAATGGGAAATAGAACAAACTTATAAATATACACATAGCCGATTGCTTTGATTGCTTTGTTAAAATTAAAAGTGGCATTTTTTTATCATCATAAATTATAAGTGTGTTTTTCCAAGGGATGCTGAAGGACAAAATATTACATATAATCTCAGAGTGAATTCAGTTGTGGTACACACAATTTAGGAAATGGAGTACACCAGAAAATATAAGTGCATAGATAGTGTAAACTATCTTTGTTTTTATTGCATGTGCTAGTGTTCTTGGTCATGAAATCCTTGCCTAAGCCAACATCTAGAAGGGCTTTCCCAATGTTATCTTCTAGAATTTTTATTGTTTCATGTCTTAGATTTAAGTATGTAATCCATTTTGAGTTGATTCTTATAGAAGATGAGAATTGAGGATCCAATTTCTTTCTCCTACATGTGGCTAGCCAATTATCCAAGCACCATTTGTTGAAAAGGATGTCATTTTCCTGCTTTATATTTTTGTTTGCTTTGTTGAAGATCAGTTGGCTGTAATTATTTGGGTTTATTTCTGGGTTCTGTTTTCTGTTGCAATGGTCTATATGCCTATTTTTATACCAGCACTCTGTTGTTTTGGTGACTATGGCATTATAGTATAGTTTGAAATCAGGTAGCGTGATTTGTTCCTTTTGCAAGTCTTGCTTTGGCTTTGTGAGCTCTTTTTTAGTTTCATGCGAACTTTAGAATTGCTTTTACTAATTTTGTGAAAAATGATGGTGAAATTTTGATGGACAGTGCATTGAATTTTCAGATTGCTTTTGGCACTATAGTCATTTTCACAATATTGATTCTAACCATCCATGAGCATGGAGTGTGTTTCCATTTGTTTATGTTGTCTATCATTTCTTTCCACAGTGTTGTGTTCTCTTTTGGTCTGTTTGATATAGGTATTTAGGGCCATGAACTTCCTCCAAGCGCCACCTTTGCTGTATCTCAGAGGTTTTGATAGATTGTGTCAGTATTGTCATTCAGTATAAAAAAAATTTATTTCCATCATGATATCATTTTTGACCCAATGCTCATTCAGGAGCAGGTTATTTAATTTCCATGCATTTACATGGTTTTGAAGGTTCTTTTTGGAGTTGATTTCCAATTTTATTCCACTGTGGTCTGAAAAGGTGCTTAATATTTCAATTTTCTTAAATTTATTAAGGCTCAATTTATGGCCTATTATATGCTCTATCGTGGAAAAATTTCCATGCACTCTTGAATGTGTATTCTTTGGTTTTTGGATAAAATGTTCTGTATATATCTGTTCTGTATATACAAATGTTCTGTATATATCTCTTAAGTCCATTTTTACCAAGGTATAGTTTAAATCCATTGTTTCTTTGTTGATTTTCTATCTTGATGATCTGTCTAGTGGAGTACTGAGGTCCACCAGTATTATTGTGTTGTTGTCTATCTCATTTCTTAGGTCTATTAGTAATTGTTTTATACTTTTGGGAGCTCCAGTGTTAGGTACATATATGTTTAGGATTGTGATATTTTCCTGTTGGACAAAGCTGTTTACCATTATATAATGTCTCTCTTTGTCTTTTTTAACTGCTGCTGCTTAAAGTTTTTTTTAATCTAAGAATAGTTACCACTGCTTGCTTTTGCTGTCCATTTTCATAAAATTCCTTTTTCCACCTCTTTAAGTTTATATCAGTCTTTATGTGTTAGATGAGTCTCCCGAAAGCAGCAGATAGTTGGTTAGTGAGTTCTTTTCCATTCTGCGGCTCTGTAACATTTCAGGGAGCATTTGGGCCATTTACATTCAATGTTCATATTGAGATGTGAGGGACCATTACATTCATCATGTATTTCTTGCCTGTGTACCTTGCTTTTTGTTTTTGCTTTTTAACTTGTATTTTTGTTTTATAGGTCCTATGTGATTTATACTTTAAAAAGGTTCTGTTTTGATGTGTTTCTAGAATTTGTTTCAATATTAGAGCTCTTTTTAGCAGTTTTTGTAGTGGTGGTTTGGTAGTGGCAAATTCTCTCCACATTTGTCTGTCTAGAAAAGACTGTATCTTTCCTTCATGTATGATGTTTAGTTACACTAGCTACAAAATTCTTGGCTGATGAGGTTTTTTTCTGAGGAAGCTGAAGATAGGGCTCCAATCTCATCTAGCTTGTAGAGCTGCAGCTGATAGTTCTGCTGTTAATCTGATAGGTTTTCCTTCATAAGTTACCTGGTGCATTTGTCTCACAGCTCTAAAGATCCTTTCCTTCAAATTAACTTTAGATAACCTGATGACAATGTGCCTAAGCAATGACATTTTTGTGGTGAATTTTGCAGGTGTTCTTTGTGCTTCTTGTATTTGGATGTCCATGTGTCTAGCAAGGCTGTGGTAGTTTTCCTCGATTATTCCCCCATATATGTTTTCCAAACAGATTTCTCATCTTCCTCAGGAACACCAATTATTTTTAGGTTTGGTCATTTAACATAATCCCAGACTTCTTGGAGGCTTTGTTAATATTTGCTTATTATTTTTTCTTTGTCTTTGTTGGATTGGGTCAATTAAAGACCTTGTCTTTGAGCTCTGAATTGCTTTTTCTACTTGGTCAATTCTATTGCTGAGACTTTCCAGAGCATTTTGCAGTTCTATAAGTGTGTCCAATGTTTTGTGAAGTTTTAATTGTTTTTTCTTTATTTGATTCTTCTTTAGGTAAATCAGGATTTTTTCTTGGTTTGGCTCCATTGCTGGTGAGCTAGTATGATTTTGGGGGTGTGTTAAAGAGACTTGTTTTTTCATATTACCAAAGTTGGTTTTCTGGTTCCTTCTCATTGGGGTAGGCTCTGTCAAAGGAAGGTCTAGGGCTGAAGGCTGTTGTTCAGATTCTTTTGTTTTTCAGGGTGTTCCTTTGATGTAGTGCTCTCCCGCTTTTCTCATGGATGTGGCTTCTTGTGAGCCACGGTGCAATGGTTATTATCTCTCTTGTAGGTCCAGCCACCAAGTAAGTCTACCTGGCTCCAGGCTGGTACTGGGGGTGGTCTGCACAGAGTCCTGTGATGTGAAGCATCTATGGGTCTCTCAGCTGTGGATACTAGCACCTGTTCCAGTGGAGGTGGCAAAGGGCCAAAATGGACTCTGTGAGGGTTCTTAGCTTTGGTGAGATGTTCTATTTTTATGCTGGTTGGCCTCCAGTCAAGAGATGGCATTTTCCACAGAACATCAGCTGTGGTAGTATGAAGAGGAACCAGCAGTGCGTGGGGCCCTAGAACTCTCAAATGTATATGCCCTTTGTCTTCAGCTACCAGGGTGGATAAGGAAAGCCCTTTAGGTGGGGGCAGGGCTATATGTATCTGAGCTCAGACTCTCCTTGGGCTGGTCTTGCTGTGGCTGCTATGGGTAACAGGGGTGAGGTTTCCAGATCAATGGAGTTGTGTCAAGGAGGATTATGGCTGCTTCTGCTGAGTCATGCAGGTTGTAAGGGAAGTGGAGGGGAAAGCCGGCAGTCACAGGCCTTATACAACACCTACACAATCCAAAGGGCTGGTCTCTCTCCCACCATGCCTCCCCAGCAGTCCAGAGTCTGTTTCCACGAAGTGGGGTAGCAGAGCTTGAGAACTTGCCTCAGGCTACCTGCCTCCTAGCTGCTAAAGAACAGGGCTTTGGGTCTTCCCTGCCTGTGGAGTCTGCACATTGGATTCATGCCCTCCCCTGAGTTCTAGCCAGGAATCTTCTCTTCCACTTCAAATTGTTATGAAGTTCAGCTGGAGATATCCTTCTCCCTGTGGCATTTTTCCCTGTGCCTCTGGTTGCCATCCCAAAGGGTACCTGTGATGCCAGGCAGGAATGCAGTTCTTAAGTACCCAGGTAGCTCCCAGGGCCTTTCCCACTGCTTCCTCTACTCCTATATTTTTCTCAGCTCTCTAAATTGACTCAGCTCCAAGTAAGGTAAGAAACTTATCCTGCAAACTAGACCTTCATTTTCCCCAGTATGTCTGTGTGTTTGGGAGCTGAAGGTCTCCCTTTCCCACTTCCACAATTTGGGCCCTCAGACTATTTGGGGCATCTCCCAGATCCTGGAAGAGCAGTCTGCTTGCTTCAGAGGATCTGTGGGTCCTCTGAGGATTCCTGGGTTGCTCTTCTAGTCATTCTGACGCTAAATTTCTCTATGAAAACCTCCACATACTACTCCGTCTCTCTGAGTCTGACCTGCAATCCAGTCCTGCCTACTGTCCACCATGATCTATAGTTTTTGTTAGCTAGTTTTGCATTATTTTGTATTCATTTTTTATATACCCTGGAGTTCACAGCATGCATAATTGAATTATTACAGTTAAATATCTGTTGGTACTTCTAACAGTTAACAAAAAAACATTAAGATTGTAGAATATTTTAACTCCATTTGCTTCTTTCTGTTTTTATCATTATAATTTTTATGATACATAGATTTTAATACACATAAGACATGATTTTTATCATTGTATAAACTTAAAATACATTTATATTTACCTACATACATTTTCTAGTGTCTTTATTCTGATTCACTTTTTTTGTTTTAGTGTTGGGAATCAAATCATTTTCCTTCTTTTAATAAATTCCCTCAGTTCCTGTTAGTGAGATGCTGCTAGTGACAAATTTGGGGGGGCACAAGAAAAGAGCAAATACCTATACATCACCTTCACTTAATTTTAGTTCAGCAGTTGTCTTAATGTGTATAACCTCTTGAAGGTGATTTTCTTTTGGGATGTTTACTAGGAAGTGTTCTTAGGAGGAATAATTGAAAGGAAGCAAATTGGAAGAACTGCCTTTGCCAATTCAACAGGGCCTCTGGTGCCATTGAGTCATCCCTAGTTGAGACAAATAAAATGAATATTTGTTCACCCCATTAACCAGTTCTTGAATGTGGGGCTGTTTTTCCTGAGGTGGTAGAAGCTTGGGTAACACAGCTAACCTTAGCTAGAGGCATTTTTATGAAGACCCAAATGTGAACTAACAGCATTCCTGGGGGAATTGAGAAACTTAGTTCTAAACAGCTAATAAGAACTTCAGTCTAGCTGGGGACTCCATCCAGACAGTGTTACACAATATTTACTCAGCAGCTGCTTTTAGGAATTCAGTGGTGGTGCTCCATTGTCTTCCAGTTTCTATTGTCTTGTTGAAATATTAGCTATAAGTCTTATCACTGGTTTTTTGAATGCAATGTGTGTTTTTCTCAAGCTGCTTTATTCAGTTTAGGAATAATAGGGATTTTTAAGTGTGTGACTTTATTACTGTCATTACCTTTTGAAAATTGTTATTTCTTCTTTCTCTTGAAACACTTCTTTTTTTTGACTTCCTCCTTATGGAACTCCTATTTGTAATATTTTGTGATGTTTCATACATCTCTTAAATTCCTTTCTCGATCTTCTAAACTGTTTTCTTTTCTTTTCATTTTTTTTTTCTTTTTATTTTTGCTTTTCATGCTTCAGTATGGATATTTTCTAGTGAGCTGTCTTCAAGTTTAGTAACCTTGTCTTCAATTGTGTCGTAATACAAAATTAAACCCATTTATTTAATTCTTAATTGTATTATCGTTGTATTTTTCCCTTCTGTAATTTTGTCTTTATTCTGGTTAAGTCTCCATCTTTTTATTTTCAATAATATATGGTTATTTTTAATTGTCATATATTATACGTGACACATTGTAGTTATCCCGAATGATGTTTTCTTCCTCCAGAAAAAAAAGTTACTTCTAATTCTGACAGTTAGAATGGAACAAGTTTATTTCAACTTAATCAGGGATAGAATTAATTGAGTTGACTTCCTTATTTATAAGGTTTATCTCAATTTACTTCTGTGTCACCTTGTCTTTGAGTGTAAGAAGCCTTCCAGAGATCCTAGCAGAAATTATTCACTAGAGTTTTTACTAGGGTCCCTCATCCTTGTCATAGAGAAAACTACAACTGATGTATAATACTAAGGTGCTTGCTAAATAAATGGACATAATACATTAAGAACAGCCTTTGGAGTTAATTTCCTGAGTGACTCATAATTATTAACTGTATACCAAAGGGATAGTCAAGGCTTAACAACAAAATGTGTCAGTCTGACATGTTTTGAGGTTGGAAGGGGTGTCCTCTGCCTTGGTGTTTGAGACAAGCTCATACACAAACCTCATTATTTGAGAACCTTTCCAATGCTTATCTGCCAATATAATCACTGTCACTTTAATTATTTCTCCCAATACACTTGTTTAAAATGTTTTAATAGCCATAAAACAATTACTCTTCGGGGACAATCACATCACAGGAGCAAGCAATGCCACTCTTCATCTCCATCAAAATATAAGCTCTTGAATCTCACTGTAGCCCTGTATTGGTTCCTCTCACTTTAACTATGGGCCTGTGAATTTATCATCTTTTGTAGTTAGCTTATCATGCTTGTTAACTCTGTCAAATAATGTCATTTAAGAAACAACCACAACATCTGTGTTTGTGGATGTAACAACAACAACAAAAAACTATTCTTGCATATTATCTTCAGGTCTGGTTGGTTTTGTTTATTTCAGGATGAGTTTGGCTGCAAGATTGTTCTCCTTGGGCAGTTTGATGAGTGGGCTATGGCAGCTCCAGACCCCATGTCTCTTCATTGTGAACTAGCCGACTGGCTATCTAGGGCATGTTATTTTTACAATGATATTTGAGTTGCAAGAGAGCGAGCATGAATGTGTATGTTGATTTAATTTCTATTATCATAACTGCATACTATCAGTTCCATCTCCTTCCATGACTAATGCAAGTTGGATGGCCAGACCAAAGTCAAAGAGTGAGAAATTAAACTTTATCTTATTAGTAGGAAGAACTGAAAAATAATAACCTAACAAGAGTTGTGAACTCCAGGAAAATTAAGAAATCAGGGGCAGTATTATTATTGTATTATAAGTCTACCACATCTTCTCCCATCCCCCTATAGTTCTTATTTCTTTCATGTACTTGAAGAAACTGGAGCTAATTTAGCACTCAGGCAATAAATGGCACTTTGGATCTCTTTTACATGTATAGGGTATCAAAGAAATGGGCTTATAGCCCATATTCCATGAAAATGTTAGAGGATAATTTTAATATAAAATAGGATTTGTAACTAGAAGGTTGTTTTCTTATTCTCCCAATGAAAATAATTCTCAGTTTTCTGTATTACAACGAATCATATATACTAGTCATATATTTAGTTTCCAAATGTTGCTATCAATTTTCAAATGAGAAGAGTTTCAGCATGCCTTTCAATTGCATTTTTATATTAGATGCCACCTGCATATTTTATGCTCTAATTTCAAGTCAATTAAAATTCTTCACCATGTCATGGCACTTTGCCTATATGTGTGAATGTGAGGGGTACATGTTTGTATGCATATTTTCCTCATATTTATCATATCACCAACCAAGTATACTGAGGTTTTCCTGAGTTAGAGAAATCATGCTAGCTACTACAGATACATCAAGCCATGGTGAAACAGAAGGTCATAAAATAGAAGGCCCCCTTGAGCATCTTGATCTCCAAACATAATTTCAGCAATAAAACTATTAAAACAAGCACTTCAGTTAAATGCTGTAATATCATTATTCCTTAGAAGTAATACAAATGATGCACTTAAATTGAATGACTCTTTTAAATGATCTGCAAAGAAAAAATATTTAAAATTTTAAATAGTGTTGCACCACAAAATAAAAATATTTAATATTATAAATAGTGCCAATTTAATATTTCAGAGCTCACTGTCTTTGTTGCATGTTAAAAACATGTGGCATTACTTTTACTTTAAACTCAGCATAAAATTTAATTATATCTTTCTGATATTTTATCTTGTTTGTCAGTGTCAATTTCCCTTATTCAGATAAACCAACTGAAAAACTACACATATTTTCTCAGTTAAACTGAGAAACTAAATATGGAAATAGAATCAACCCTTTCCTATTTGGGTTATTTTAAAGCAACTGTAGAAATATAAAATATTGAATGAATAAAGAGGAAAAACAATGATAATATTCTTGATTCCGAAGACTTTCTAAATTTCTGCATAGACATTAAAACATTGAGGCCATGTATGGTGGTTCAAGTCTGTCATCCTAGCATTTTGGGAGGCCAAGGTGGGTGAATCACTTGAAGTCAGGAGTTCAAGACCAGCCTTAACCAATGTGTTGAAACCCCATCTCTACTAAAAATACAAAGAAATTCACTGGGCATGGTGGCATGCACCTATAATCCCAGCTATTTGGGAGGCTGATGTAAGAGAATCTCATGAATCCAGGAGAGGGAGGTTGCAGAGAGCTGAGACTGTGCCACTGTACTCCAGCCTGGGTGGCAGAGTGAGATTCTATCTTTAAAAAAAAAAAAAAAATTGGATGTGAAGTGTATAAAAATCAAATTACAGAACACAATTTTAAAAACACTCTTTTCTTTAATATATTTTGTGTAGTAGATTATATTTAGAAGATAATTTCCTTAAGTTTACCCCTTTATTAATTTTATCTTTCATTCAGCAATTCTGCAACATGGTGTTAATAAAAGCAAAGATGATTAATTCAATTAGCTCTAGAGGACATATATATAGAATACATATTATTTCATAATATTTATAGAATGCATATTATTTTATATTTATATTTATTCATTTTTTATCTCTTTCAATATACAAGTGGCTACTTGGGTGGTTTTCATATTACATTCTATTATTTTTTAATTCTATTAGCCAGAGACAATTTAGCTGATATTAATTTTAGAAAATATAAATACTATACTAGGGCTTCCAGTCTTTCTTTGGATGCATTTTCGAAGCCCTGAATCATAGATACTGTTTCTGTAATTCACAACTTCAGGACAACAGTCTTAAGAGTCTTCATACAAGAGTTGTATGTGATTATATACATATGCCAAATACAAATTGAGAATATTAATCTGTGAGATAGCTGAGGTAAAATCCAAATCCAATTAAGATTATTTCTTGTCTCTATTCAAGAAATAAACATCTTCAATCAGGTAAAAATTGATTATTTGGCACTTCAATCGATTTATATCACTTTCATTGCTTAATATGTTATGAATTTATTATTTCTAATAAAAAAAACAAATAGATTGAATTGTAAACCAAAATACCATATGCCTAAATGAGTATATTTGGTAAAGGAATCAGATATTTTGAGTTTAGAGTATACATACAATATATACCGTTTTATCATTAAATTAAAATCTGTGGTATAATACTGTTAATTTTTTCAGAGTTGATAATATTAAAGTTCAAAGTAAACATCCCCAATTTATGCAACTGGCAAGTGGAAAAATTAAAGATTTTCTTTAAGCCTGACAACAGGCTGTAAATTATGCACTACGTAACTGCCATCTAACAAACACATGTGTGGGCAGGAACTCAAATCATAATGAAATGTGTTTCTAATAGGAACTTTAAACTGATTTCATTTTCACAACAATCTTTCCAGGAGCTATTTCCATCACCAACATGCGGAATGCGAGTGTGCAAGATGTTAAAGAACTTGTCCACCTGAGCTAATAGAAGAAACATATAATAGATATGGGCCTTCTAGCTACAAGGTATGTATATTTTCCAAAATTTTGTGCTTCTTGTTATCTGTCCTATTTATAAGATGGGAAACAGTATATTTTTCCTAAGTTAGAGACAAATTAGATAGCTGGCACTCCTTCAAAGAAATTACATATTGTTAACATTTTCTCCCCAATAATATTATTAACACAGTGCATGGTAAAAAGGTTTTGGAATGGAAGAGATAGGGTTAACTGAGATACTACAGATTATTTATAAACCTTCACTTATTAAGGACATTTTATTTGTTTACAGTTAGGGGCTATTTTAAATACATCTTCCTCCATCAGCAATTATGCGCAGGATTTTGAGTGTATATAAGCCTTAAATTTTATGGAATAAATCCCAGGAATGAAATTTCTGGGTCATATGGTACATGTATATTTAGTTTTTCAGAAACTTTCAAACTATTTTCTAGAGTGACAATACCGTTTTATATCCGCACCAACAATGCATAAGTGGTATAGTTTGTTTACATTCTCACAAGCTTTTGGTAGTGTTACTATTTTATATTTAAGCTATTCTAACAGATATATATGGTATCTCATTGTAGTTTTGTGTTTTCCTAATGGTTAGTACTATTGAACACCTTTTCATATGTTTATTTGCCAAACTGTATCCTATTTAGTAAAATGTCTGTGCCTTTTGCCCATTTTCTAATTGAATTGTTTGTGTTACTGTTGAATTTTACCAATTCCTTATAAATGCTAGATATGAGTCTTTTGTTGAATATGTGGTTTTCAGATATTTTTTCAAAGTCTGTATCTTGTCTTTACATTCTTATAAGAGGATCATTCAATGATCAAATATTTTTAGTTGCGGTCCCATTTACAAATTTTTTTTATAAGCATCATGTTTTTGTTTTATGTCTAGGAACTTTCCATCAAGCCAAAGTCTAAAAATGTTCTCCTATATTTTCTTCTAAAAGTTTTATAATTGTACATTTTATATTATTGATTTATTTTTATTTTTGATCTATGATCTATTTGTGGTTACTTACATTTTGACCTATGAATGCCCAACTGCTTCCTCTCTATATTACTTGTAGTCTTTTGTTTCTCTCTGTATTTGGTTTGAAATAATTTCTATTGCTATGTCTTCCAGTTTTCTAATCCCTTTCATCAGCAATGTTTATTCTGCCATTAAGCCCGTCCACTAGGTTTTTATTTAGGCTTTTTAGTTTTCATCTCTATAAGTTTTATTTGAGTCATTTTCACATCTTCCATGTTACTATACTTTACATGATCAATCTTTCTTGTAGCTCTTGAACATATAGTATAGTTATAACTATTTCAATTTGTTTGTCAAAGAATTATACAATCTGTTTTAATTCTGGTGTTTGGGATTTTCTTTTTCTCCTCATTAACAATTGTGATTTCCTGCTTCTTCACATGACCGGTGTGCTATGATAGCTTACTCTAAACGGCCTGGAAATGGTCTGAGCTGTTTAAAGAAATGTATTGTAGTAATTCCTGGACAAAGCTTGAAACATACTGATGATTTTGTTTAATAACTCTGGGTCATAATCAAATTTCAAGAGGTGTTTTGTTGTTATTATTTATATCGTTGGGTTTTAACATGCTTAGCAACATTATATTTTGGTAAATCATAAATTAATGGTATATACCTCCTTTTGCCAAGATTCTTATGGTTTGAAGTTGGTAAGAATAAGAACTTGGCCAGCAGAATACCAAGAGCCTTAGGTGGAGACTATTTTGGACTTCTTGGATCTGAGGCATTCTATGCTTGTGGTGGTCATTCTCTCAGAGAAGGAAAGTGCTTTCTTTATAGAGGGAAGACAATTCAATCCTTCTTGCAGAACTTTACTGGGAGCTAGCTCTTAGCTGTAATGCATATTCTTGCTTTAATGCTATTGCTATATTTTATGCTTTTCTTGCAGTAAATTCAAAACGTAAGCATTGTTATTTTGGGTCTGATGAATCTTCTTTCATAATTGAAGTCTGATTTACTACGAGTGTTAGTAAAACGGGTAATTTTTATCAAATGCCAGATGTTAAAATTTTACCTTGCTGGGTGCTAGATATTTTTATGTTTCTATTAATATTCATGAGATATTTTTCAGGGATACAGTGATTTTATATAAAACCATGTGATCTTTTTTGGTTATTGCTATAAGCTTTTCAGGCAGGACCAAAGAAGTATTTAGATTAGGACTAAATTTGTATTCCCTACTGAAGCAAAACTATACAGAGTACTTCACTTGTAAGTTATGAATTTTGTTTTACTTCAGCTGTTCCAAAAACACACTCTGCCCTGCCCTGTATGAGACCTGAGAATTGTTCTTTATAATTTTTTCAAGTAAATTCTTTCCCTTGTCTTTGGTATTTTCCTCATGTGTGTGTCCTTATCAGCAGTCATTCAAGTCATTCGAAGGCTTGAGCCAGATTATCTGTAGAACTTCAGAGCAATTTCTCTCTCTCTCTCCTTTCTCTATCTCTCTCTCGTGTGTGTGTGTGTGTGTGTGTGTGTGTGTGTGTGTGTGTGCGCGCGCGCATGCGCATGTGTGTATGTCTATGTCTACTTGTATAGCTCTCTCCTCTCTACTATTTTGTCCCAACTACTCCAGGCACCTTGGCCTCCCCAGGTTCCCAGATCTAACTCCTCAATTCATGCATATTCTGCTTAAATTCCTGTCCCCATACAACAATGTGAAAACTCTTCCCTGGGGAGTAGGATGCAACATCATTCAGAGTTCACTATCCTTTCTTTCCTGATATCCAGTGAAATTTATCTATTTAACATTTCTTCTTTTTTCTCTTTTCAATGTTTTTTTTTTCCCCCTCAGATTTGTAAGTAAATCTGATTTCGATTACTTTAACTTGGCTGGAAATAAAAGTCTCTGAACAAGGTTTCTTCACATTTTATGTAAGAACAATTAGGAACACATTAGATCTATCTATCCTCTCTGTTATGACATTTAAGGATTTAGGCAGTGTAGAAAATAAATACAAATTTTAAAAAGTAGTAGTTTGATAGAAATCAATCACTATCTAAGCTGTGTCCTTCTATACCCCAGTCTTTATGTGTCACATGGGCTACCTGTGTACTTGAGTAGCTCTCCTAGAACAGACTTCCCATTATAGTGTTTGACTTTTGGGCAAACATTGGCATATAATAGTTGCTGGAATAAATATAAGCTTCATTAGTGAATTAGTGAATTAATTCAATTAGAGATTATAGCCCCACATGGGAATCACAGAGTGACACATACTATTACATACAAGTAAATATGACAAATACTCTTTATGTTATAGATTTCAATAAATAAGAAATCTTCACAAAGAGAATTTTGTTGCTGAAGAGTTTACTTTTGGATTTACATATCACAAAATCTTCTAGTTTTATCTCTACAAGAAAGTTCTTAGATTTTATCAGTAATGTCAAGGATGCCCCAAGCCCTTCTAGTGTGTGTGCGTGCGTGTGTGTGTGTGTGTGTGTGTGTGTGTTTGTGTGTAGCGGGGGAGGGGAACAGAGGGACAGAGGTAGAAGGACATACAGAAGTAAAAATTGTACCTGGTCAGGGGTTTGGTTAATTCCTTAGAGCTCTATATTAGAGGAAAAAAATACCAGTGGGCCTCTCAGCATGTCAGACCATTGGGTTGCTTCCAAAGCAATTAATTCTCAGTAGGGTGCAAGTGAATTCATTAAAATAGAGAATTGTTATTGCCGCTGAGGATTTGTGGGAAGGTTCAGATCTTTTAGAAGAGTAACAGCTGAATGAGCAAGTAAAGCCATTTGTAACTTTTCTAGTTTCTCAGTTATAATTCGAGTTGATTCAGGGTGATATACAATTTTGGTAAAGGGTAACAATTGTTTTACCTTTACAACAGAGTAGAATCACTGTACCTTATATGTATATTTGTAGGAGTCTTTCATTAATTGATGCCATAGATTAAATCAGAGAGGCATATGAAATAGACCATTTTTTTAAATAAGGAAAGTCTGAAGCAAGAAATAAGTTTACCACAAGTTGCCTTTGAACCCTGGTACTTTTGAGATTAGCTCTAAATAGGAGTGGGTTTTGTTTACAGGAGTGAGTGTGGGAATACCTAAGGAACTCTGTGCATGTATACTGACAAGTGGGTGGGTAAAAAAGTCCCAGTCAGCTTCCATGTAAACTAGAACCTATTTCTGTCACTTCCACTTTTCAGCAGTGGCCCTAAACTTCAGTGATAAAAAGTTGATGAAAAGATATGTGTCATTCGGGGGCCTGATTCTAATAGCACACTGACCTCTCCTTTAAATCATTAAAATCTTACCTGTTATGGAATCAGTGCTTGTGTCTACCTAAAATTCATATGTTGAAGCCCTATCCTCTAATTTGATGGTATAAGGTGGGGTCTTTGAGAGGTGATTCGAATTACATGACCTCATGAGGATGGAGCCCTCATGAATAGGATTAGCATCCTTATAAAGTTTTTGGAGAGCTTTCTCTCTCTGCCATGTGAAGTTACAAGGAAATGACGGCCATCTATGAATGAGGAAGCAGGCCCTCAGCAAACACCAAATCTGCTGATGCCTTGATCTTGAATTTCGTAGCCTCCAGAAGTGTGAAGAAATAAATTGTTGTTTAAGCCACCCAGTATATGTATTTTGTTATAGTAGCCTGAACAGGCTAAGATATTGCCAAAAGGTATCCATGTATATTTTTACATATGATTAATATTAATTTTTATTTAACTACAACTAGTTTTAATTTATATATAAAATCTCAATTGTTATGTGATAGCAAGTTATATTTGATCCAGCAGTTATGTATATGTAATGCTTTATTGACATCATAGGTGGTATAAAATATTTAATATTGTTATCTCACATATTTGCTTATATATGACTGCACAGATGCATTCAAAATTATGAAGAAATTCCATGTATGTTGAGATCATGTGGTATTTGTTTTTATTTGTCATGATGTACTTGTGATGTGCTTTAATTAACATGATGTAATCTTGGCTTATTCAGGTTGTAGCAAATGACAGGATTTTATTCTTTGTGTATATAGACCACATTTTCTTTATTCATTCAACCATTGTTGGACGCTTAGGTTAAAAAGAAAAGTTGACATCATAGAATCAGAGATTAGTAGTTTCCAGATACTGGGGAGGGGATTTGGAAGAAGAGAATGGGGAGAGGGTGGCCAGTGACTACAAAGTTACCATTAATGGGAGGAATAAATTACGGTGCTCTATTGCACAGTGCAGTGACTATGGATAACAATAGCTAGAAGACAGGCTTTTGAATGTTATCACCATGGAAAAATGATAAATGCATGAGGTGATCAATACTACTGATTGGATTAATATACAAAATAGATATGCACCAAAGCATCAAATTGTAGCCCATAAATATGTGTAGTTAAAATGTGTTCATTAAAAAATACATATATACGTAATTATTTTAAATTAAGGAAAATAAGATATCTTATTTAGATTTTACATTTAAACACTGAATGTGTTTCTAATTTAGAAATGTAGAATCTGCCCTTGCAACTTCATAATGCATTTACCCTTCAATCATACCTCCTTTGTTTATGGTAATATAGGAATTAGGTAAGAAATATATATATATGGCCAGGCATGGTGGCTCGCGCCTGTAATCCCAGCACTTTGGGAGGCCTGGGCAGGCAGATCACTTGAGGTCAGGAATTCAAGACCAGCCCAGCCCAAATGGTGAAATTCCGTCTCTATCAAAAAAGAAATACAAAAATTAGCCAGGCATGGTGCCTGTAATTTTAGCTACTCTGGAGGCTGAGGCAAGACAGTTGCTTGAACCTGGGAGGTGAAGGTTGCAGTGAGATGAAATCATGGCCCTGCGCTCCAGCCTGGGCGACAGAGCAAGACTTCAGCTCTCTCTCTCTCTCTCATTCTCTCTCTCTCTCTCTCTCTCTCTCTCTCTATATATATATATATAATATATATATATCCTAGATATAGATCTCTCCTAGATATATATATATATAATGTATATATATTTATATATGTTATAAATATATATATATATAAATATTTATATATAAATATAAATATAAATAAATAAATATATATTATTATATATATAATATATTTAATATATATATCTAGGAGAGATATATATCTAGGAGATATATATATATATAGAGAGAGAGAGAGAGAGATTATATATATGTATATATATAATATATATTTTATATATAATATATATATTCCAAGATTACATATATATATATTCCAAGAAGTGCAAATGCAGTTCTAGAAAAAGCTTCCAATTATAGCCTTCTCTTTAAAAAAAGTGTACAGCTAAATATGGATTAGACAGGTCTTCCCTCAGTGTCTAGGTGAAGACTGGTAACGTTTTTGCCACTTTCACTGCAATAATTAGTTAGTCCTAAAGGGCTTGTTAATCTACTTTAATGGCTCAAGGCAAAATTGCTATGTGAATGCAGAATTTATTTTCAGTCTTTACGTATTCTTTTTTCCATTTGGTGATCTCCCCAAGGCACCCAGTGGTCTTATGCTACTGTTCTCACCTGGAACCCTTGAGGAAAGTGACAACTCACTTTCCTTCGGGAAAGACTGTAAGGATTTAGTGTACTTATTATAGTTTCTTACTCCTCCTAGATATATTTGCCTTTTGAAGAGAGATGGCTAGAGTACTATTTCTTCATTCAAAATGGATGGAGGAATTTCAGGTATCTGTTTGTGCATGTGTCTAGAGAGAAAACTTCCCACTATTCTTTATATAATGGCTTGTCTTTTTATAAAGTTAATCCAACATCTAACTGTAAGTTTACTGAGCCCTGCCACATTTTGGAAAGAGACCAATCTATTACCCAAAACAGAACTTTTTATTCTGAAACTCACTGTTGAATTGGTTGAATGGGTGTTCCATTACCACCTAATTTTTTTTCATGAATGTATGCCTTGTTTTCACTAGTTTGCTGATAGTCATTTTCTTCTCTATTTAACTGGTGATATTCCCAGTATCTAGCACAGTAGGTGTTTGAAAAATACTAATTGATGAAGCTACCCTGCCCCCACAATACTGACCTAAGTTGTCACTTATGGTTCCCTAGACAATGCTGTTTAATTGCTTTCAATTATCTTAGCCCTTGCCTACTCAAGCAAAATGAAGTGTTGAGTCAAGCAATTGTCTTGTGTATGTGATCAATATAGAAATTCAATATGGACAATTAAGGTACCCCCACCAACTTACTTTTTCCTTAGTAGCAAGCTTTCTTTTCACCAGGATTGTGCAGATAACTGCCTCAACTGTCCATTTTATTTTGCATCATACACACAGGTCTGTAACTAACCTAATGGACCATGGAAAAACTGAATGGTCAGTGCAGTTCACTGATAGATCACCACCTAGTTCATTCATCTGTGGTGCTTCTGGTTAAATCAGGCTGACTGGCCTTGGAAAATTCCATTGATTCATTCTTCCCTTTCATGGCTAGGATCTGTAGGACATACAGAGATGTTATCCTCACTTCTGTGTTTCTAGATAGCTTCATAACCATAATTTTTCTATGTCCAGTATTTCGACAACATACATCAAGGAAACTACATGACAAATAACTGATTAAATATTGGAATTTGGATTGTACAGTGGGGTAGCAAACAGGAAGGTTCAGAACCTCAATTCTGTACTGATTGAAGAATGATAAAGAGAATAAGGGTCAGATTTCTTTTATGTTATTAGATTGCTAAATAAACAAATTCAGATTCAGTAAGGGAAAGCATATGTCTTTTCCAAAAACATTTTACCTGAATTATTGAAGTAAACTTTTGGCATAGCACTAAGTGACAAAAATATTTCTCAAGTGCTTTCAATTCAAACATTTGATAAATGCCCACATTTTTAAACTTTGGTTTTCTCTAAGTCTCTTTCTGAAGTTGTAACCTAAATATACAACAAGTTGTGAGGGCCATGTGATCGTAGCTTTATCTTTTCCATAGCTTTCTGCTTCTAACCAGGTTGGATACATTGCAGATTATTTTAGAAAAGATTGAAAATCCACAGTTGCTTTTTAAAAAAAGAGTTTGAGAAGGGATGTTTAAATAATAATACAGAGAATATGAAAAACAGCTGGAAAGAACAATGGCAAATGTATAGAAAGAAATGTAAGCAGATTGCATGAAGCTTTTCTTCCTGTAACTATCATAATATTCTGGAATCATATTTGCTTACACTTGACCACCAATACTTTTTTTTTTTATGGAAAAGGGGTTTATATGCTTTTTGGCTATCTACTGGCCTTTGCAATGGAATATTTTAATTTTAATGGCATGTTTATAGAAGAAATAGAAACACATACAAGAATTTTCCTCTTGAAATACATCTGGGCTTAGATTTTAGGGAAAGCATCCTTGGGAAAATAGATTCATCTTAAATAAATCCAAACACATTAAACTTAGTTATAGATAATCGTTGAATCTTCTCAAAACCTGACAAAGTTGCCTCTTACACACCCAAGGTAAAGATTTGTGAAGGAATAGAGGAATAACTTTATCAAAGTAAATGCCAAGCTTTGGATTTTTAAAATATTAATTCCCCATCACAAATTTTTGAACTTTTAAATAATCTGCTTTCTCATCCCATCTCACCCTAAAAGCTCCTAAGTTTATATTTTATATTCATAGAGACAAGTGAATATAGCCAGTTTAAGAAAACCCATAAAATAAAATAAAATTGATTCCTCATAATTCATCCCCAAAGTATTTTTTTATTTAGAAACTCATTTTTCTAAAAATTCCTAGATAATTGCTTTAATAAGTACTTTATTTTGTCTATGTATGCTCAGCCAGTATTGGATTTTCTGAGAATGTGATGATTATCAAAATGTATGTAATATAAGGCAAAGACCATCCTGGCACGAGCCAGCTCATTTCTGTCATAAGTAGAAATGCCTTATTTATTGACTGCTTTAAACAGGAGTCATTTTGTATATAAACAAACCTCTGCCAAAGTGGAATCATTAAACAAAAGGGTATTTTATTGCTGCATTATTCTGGCGGCTTACTATTGTCAGACAGTATTCCAAATCATTACTGAAGGATGATATGTAGGATAGTAAATGTTACTTAGTATACCACAGAATTTAAAATGAATGCAAGTGACTATTTGTATTAAACAAAGTTTTATTTATTGTCAGTCTATAAGTTCACTAATTTTTATTAGCCTAACTCTTTAGTTTGCTGTGTTTAGTAACCAACTGTGTTTTTGAAGAGAGCAGTCCAATAAAACAATTATGGTTCTAAACAACCTACACACCCTGAATATCAAAGCATGCTTATTATGCCATTCTAGAAAAACCACAGAGACCAGCTGGATAGGATTACCACGTTTAGCAAAACTCAGTAAGTGGTATGTTAAAGATTGAAAAATGCAGGGGAAATAAGCTAATTAGAATTTTTATTAGTAGACTAAAGTAAAAGTTTGAATCTTACTGATTATATGAAAAAGGTATCTGAAACAGTCAAGTTGTTTCTTAAAGATTTTTTTTTTTTATGATCCCGCAGATATCCAGTCTATTCTATGTGTAAGGTGCAAATACTTGCTGCATGATGTCACACTGCTATCTTGAAACTGGTGACAGTAAGAGGATTTTATAATGGCAGTAGCAAATGCTACAAATCATGATTTTGTTTATTATATTTTTTGAATGTACATGCTTAAGAAAGTGATGAAGTCTTAATGCAGATTACACGTAAAATGTGCCATGTGTATAGACATTAAATTGTAAATGGCACAATAAATTGAGGAAATATTCTAATATTCATAAACCATTCTCTTATTCAGCAAATACGTCACTCATGTCATTGAACAACAAGTTCCAACATATATTATCATTGTTTTTTCTCTTACATATTAATGTAAACCAAGTTTTAACTATTATTCATTTCAGAAATACATTTGTAAATCAATTTTCAATTATATATTTTCTATGTTTAGAGAGGTTGGCAAAAAAAATCAGTGAAAGCATTCTGTAAGTATCAGTTGGCTATATTGAATTCACAATAAAGAGTAAATTTGTCTATATCTTGGCCATGGTAAATGATGCTGCAGATGTGCAAATATCTCTTTGAAATACTGATTTCTATTATTTGATTACGTACCTAGAAGCGATATTGTTGGATTATACTGTAGTTTATTGGTAGTTTTTTGAGAAACCTCCATATACCTATTGATTATTTGTATATTTTCTTTGGAAAACTGTGTCTATTTAGGTCCTTTACCTATTTTCTGATCTAGTTATTTGTGTTTTTGCTATTGTGTTGGGGGAGTTCTTTCTATATTTTAGATATTAGTCCCCTCTCAGATATATGTGTTGCAAATATTTTCTCCTAGGGATGAAGAGTGGTGAAAATAAGACAATTTAGGTCAAGGGGTACAACTTGCCATTATAGGATAAGTAAGTTCTAGAGATATAATGTACAGGATAGTGATTATAGTTAATAATAATGTATCGTATATTTGAAATTTTCTGAGAGTAGATCTTAAGGGTTCTCACCATTTAAAAAAAGGTAACAATATGAGGTGATAGATGTTAATTAGCATTATTGTTGCAATTGCTACCAATGTATATGTACATCAAAGCATCACATTGTACACTGAATATATATATATATATATATATGAAGTATATTTTACTATTTCTTAATTCTGTGCTATACATTATTATGTAAGTGACTGTAGTTACATACTTACATGTATACATTTTTTGAGATCCCATAACTCAACATTTGCGTGCATACCATTGAGAAAACAATAAAACAAACAAAAATTGTAAATCTTAGATTTGATACTCAACAGTATGAGACTGTGCTCTGGAATCTTTCGAATGATAGAGAAAGCCATTGCTCAAGCCAGCTCTCCATTCAAATCCTGGGCTGTATTTTGAAATAAGAGGGTAGAAATAAGAAATTTGAAGAAATCGGTCATGTATTCATTTGCATGTTTAAAAATAATCAGGGCTTTCATATATTGCTAACTGCATTGTTTTCAAGCTAAAGCATACTATCATTAAGTGGTATAATTGATCAAAAATTCTTTTCTGTGGAATCAGAACTGATTGATGGCAGAAATGTAGGGGTTGCAAAGACCTACTCCTTGGGTTACTCAAAGGCAATGAATGAAACATCATTCAGGGAAGCAAACTCCTGCCCAAGAATTGGGCAGGGAGTGGGAAGTGAAATCAGTAAACCACTGCTTAAAAGCACATTTTTGCAAAGTGCTAAAATAATTGCAAGGCCAAATTGTTAACATTTACTCTGACTTTATTGTCTAAAATATCTGTCTACATATAAATTTCAGAAGATGTTCAAGTGGATTTGGGGAGTTATTTTGATAAATTCAAAAAAATTAAAACAAAGTAAGGTGAATATAATCCTTTGTATATATATTTGTGAGTCCAGAAATGGTGCATTGAATGTGTTCATGAACTATATGTGGGTTGTTTGTTAAAAACAATTTTAAAATCATCTTAAAATCTAGGTAGAAATATCATTGTCATTTACCTTAAGTGGTTAGAGAAAAAGTTTCCTTATAAACTGTCTTAAATGTTAAATCCTAAAGGATTTCTCAGAGACTGTTTTTGAACTCTGTTTATATTTCTGAAATAGAGATTCTTAAATGAATAACTCTTATTGTTATTTCTAATTATTTATTCTCTATTTTAAATTTAAATGTCCTGGCTATTCACATTTAAAGTTCATATACATAATAAAAATTTGTGCCTGGAGTTATTACCAAATATTGATGACACCCTCTAATTGCAATAAGTCGAATAATAAAACTTTGGATGATACCCATATAGCACTTCTGCTGGTAATGTTAAATTGCCCCTATAAATAAATCATCGCTATATATAAATATAATTTATAACTACCAGACAATAAAAGCAAAAAATAAACAAACTGTCGCAAAAAGTTTAGTGCTTTTTAGATTATTGTTCTCATTCTTACAGAAATGCTAATACACAGAGAAGTAGACAAAAAACAAGTGATTGAACAGAAAAAACAAAGTCTAACTCAAGTAATTCTAAACTACATGGAATGGATTATGAAGACCTAGAAGAAAACTGAAATCATTGTGGTATGTGAAGCTTACCTTCAGAATGAAAGTGAATATGTTTTTCAGTAATATTAAGGTTGGAAAGCCTGATATATGAAATAAGCATAGGTTGGGGGGTAGCAGAGTGGCACTTCCTCAGTCAACATTCAACAAGTATTTATTAAGCCTCTTCTATGAGCTTTATACTATACTTAGCATTTGTAATACATCAGCAAGCCAAACAACAGTACTTTGTGCTATGGTAGAAATTACAAGCCAGCACAAGTAGGAATAATAAACAACCAAAAAGAACTAACTTAACAAATTACGTGATAATATTATTGGGTATTAGTTACTATAAAAAATGTGTAGTTGGTGAATAGTAGAAATCTAGATGTGTGTTGCATTTTAAATAGTGCAATCAAGATCACACATTGAAAATATGAGATTTAACCAATGAATACATGGTAGAGAGAGGATTAGCCATGGTTAGAGCAATAAACATAAGGTGACAGCATAACCAAGAGGATAGTCTGATGGGAACAAAGTGAATGAGGGAGAGAATAGTAAGAGAGATCATCACAGAGGTCATGAGTTTGGACAGGTAAGTGAAACTGGGAGCTTTCAGCTAGGTAAGTACAAAAATGACATGATGTTACTTAATTTTTTCTACCATTTTTCATTTTGTAAAATGTACGTAACATAAAATTAGCCCTATTGGGGACAGGCTTTTACTGTTGCATAACCTAGCTTATTCTGACTAATACATACATTAAGAAGAAAGAAGTATTTAACTGTATAAAAACTGCTAATGGTCTGAGAAAAATTAAAACTGTATAATGGACAATAGATTCAGCAAAGTGAAGGTTGTTGGTGATGTTGAGCAGATTGATTTGAACGGAAGACTTCTCAGAATGAATGTCTAATTGCTGTTGGGGGGAAATGGGAAGAAAGGAATTGAAAAGATTGGCATAAACAACTCTTCTGAGAAAATACTTTGCAAAGGGCAAGAAATAAGGCAGTAACTGGGAGAGGAAATGAGAGGCAAGATGTTGTTTCCAGAGAGAAAAAACATGGCATGACACAATAGGTGAGAATAATTTAGTACAGAGAAAACAATGCTACTGGAAGAAGACAATAGGATTTTGTAATGATGGCTTTGACTTGTCAAAAGTGGTAAGGACCAAGCACAATAGAAGGTACAATCTAGACACGAGTGTGGGCAGGAGTGTGTGGCTCCAGATGCTTGGAGACAGGTATTTGTCATGAAGAAACACCGGAAGATTCCTCTGTTGCTTTACTTTTCTCAGAAAAGTTAAAAAAAAAAAAAAAAAGAAAAGAAACAAGGTCACCTGCTAAGAGTAAGAATGGGTAGGGTGATCGGGGAAGGAAGAGGTAGGGAAATATTTAAAACAGTCATTTAAACCACTAAAACACCAAAAACGGATACTTTAGGATTCTTGTAAAAGCCTCTGTTTTTAAGAATTATTGCTTCAAAGGCCAAGGAATTGCTAAAGACCACCTTGAAAGAAAGCAATCAGGCTTTCATTTAATTTTCGATTGGAGCCCAAACTCCAATCACATATGCTAAAAACTGAGAAAAAATACTTAGTGTAAAAAGAGGCATTGAGAAAATGTTCCCTTGTCCCCTTTGCAGGGACTGCAATGGGGTGTGGCTCACTTCTTCAAACTTCAAGCAGTGCCCCACTGCTCAAACTTCTAGGGGAGCATACTGACAGGCAGGCTGTGGGGTTCGACCCCAGGGGTGTCTAGAGGTGAATGTTTACAGCTGAAGCCCCACTGGGTATGTGTTACAGGGTGCTCTTTTAGTTTGGCATCTATAGGTGGCTTGTGTTAACCACCTCAATTAGATCCTTTTCTTTATCACAAAGACAGAGGGATTTCTGCATCCCGGGGTTTCTTGCCTTGGTTTATCAGAAGAATCGGATCATACGTGGGCCTAGAGAATGGGGACAAAGTTTTATTGAGTAGAAGTAGCTCTCAGTAGATGGGGCCAGAAGGGAAATAGTTTTCACCTGGAGTTGGGCTTTTCTGGGGCTGACTCTTCTCTGACCACTCCAGCCAAACCTTCCTTGTTCCTCCAGTCAATGACCTGCTGGCCTGACGGGACCTGCTGGCCTGATGGTGCCTGCTGGCATGTTGTTCCGCTGGCGTGCCCTCCACAACCAGCCATTTGTGTCTTCTTCTGCCCATGGGTTCCTCATGACATCTAGCCGATTCTGTCTAGCTTGCTAGGGTCTCAGGGGTTTTTATATGCACAGGATTGGGGCATGGTTGGCCATGGTTGTCCAGGGAAATGCAACGTTTGGGCATGAAGGCAGGAGTGCCTGTGGTCATGTAGGTCGTGAGGGTGGAGCCGTAGCCAGGAACAGCAGTTCTCCACCCAGCACTTTCTATATCATTTCCAGGAACAACGCTCTTCCCTTCCCAGAATTCCCGTATCAGCATCATCTAGGAGCCAGAGAACCTATAGGCAAAAACTGTCTAAACCCCAGATAGGCCTTGCTTCTTCATTTGGAAAATCAGAAGATTCCATGAATGTAGTACTTGTTACTTAATGTCTAGAAGCAAGACCCCTGACATTAGACAATACTAAAGGTTGAATCTGGTTTTAGTATTAATAATTACAGAATCATAGCAGCAATGATGTTTCTTAAAATTAAGTTTCATTTATAATTATTTTACTGCTATAAAGAGTATAAGCATATAAGTATACTTTGATTTACTTTTTGTTTTAGTTCCAGTGCTTTCTGTTATTTCTCTAATTCATAATCATTTGGAGATGATCAGATTTGTGCTCTGGATTTTCTAAACAAATATGGTACTGTTACTAAGCTGTGATAACTACTTTAAATTTCAACCAATAATCTCTCAGGAGTTTCAGCTGAGCAGTTCATTTCGCAGTTAAAGTCAATAATAAGATCACTGGAAACATTCCCTGTTTAAAAAAAAAAAGGAGCCATATTATAGCTTTGGGTTTGCTAGTAACTCGTGCAAGTTTAAAAACAAAATCGCATATCTTTTGTTAATATTTCTATTTGCTAAAGAGTGAACAATAGTACTCCATCTGTCACTCAATAATTGACTGAAGCGAAATCCACTTTTCCCTAATTTTCCCTGAGGAAGTTTGTGTAGTGAAATACATCATCATATGGTTGTTTCTAAACAGCCCTACATAAGAGTGCCCTCTTGCTTTGTGTTAAAACATTATTTTAATTTTATGCCAAAGGACATTTTAGGATATCCAGAAGGGAAGTCTATTATAGGGCTCACATTACTTTAAATTCATATTAAAAGAAATATTAACAACGTGCTTACCTAGTATCTGCCTACAGATTGAAAATATAAAGTGACCAATTGGTTCTGAATCCCAGCTGGCATTACTCATTTAAGTAAGTGGTTTATGAAAAGGTGAGTGTCTGTGATTTCCAGACAAACTGTCCATCCAGTTCAGTAGGAGGAGATTTTTGATTCAGATGAATAGAATTTCTGGGGTCTGAGAGAACAAGGTTGTGATATGAAGAGAAAATTTAATCACTGCTCCCTTACCCACTCTACCTCAATCCCACTAAACTTTCTTGAGCCAAGTCCTAAACCAGGCAATCTCTTCAGCTCTGAGAAACAGATAATTTCTCCCTAAAGGGATTAAAGAGATAGTCATTTGTTGATGTTAGACAGCAGCATGGAGTTTGCCTAGGAATCTCTTTCCCTTAATATATAAAGGCAGATATAATAAAGACAAAGCATTACTGTGTTCTAAGGTACATTTCATTTAATAAAACATTTCTGATATTAATAGTTTTCCAAAGAGCAGAAAAAGGCATTGCATGGAAGGGATCTGGAGAATCAGCTGCCACAGATGAATGATCTTAAATATCTCAAATAGTATTGGTATTCTGACTTTCAGCAATTTTTATGGATTAAACTATGTCCCCTGCAAATTCATAAGTTGAAATTCTGCCAATGTGACTGTATTGGGAGATAGAGAATTTAAGGAGGTATTTAGTTATTATAAATGAAGGCATAGGGGTAGAGATTTAATCCAACAGGACTGGTGTCCTTATAAAGAGATAGAGAAACCAGAGATGTGCACACAGAAAGGTCACCTGAGGACTGGCAAGAAGGGAGCCACCTACAAGTTAGCAAGAGAGGCCTCAGGAGAGATCAACAATGCTAACACCTTGATGTTGGACTTCTAGCTTCCAGAACAATAAGAAAAAAAATCTTCTTAAGCCACCTAGGCTGTGATATTTTGTTATGAGAGCTGTAGCAGACTAATATAACAGTTTTATCAAATAAAAATATGAAGACAGTTATTAAGACCTATTGCTGAACAGAGGAGTTAGGTATAGTGGGAGCAGGGAAGGCCTCTTCCCGAGACTCAAGTAAGTGATCAGAAAGCATCATGTATAATTTCAGATTAACAAAACATGAACAGAGTACCTATGCTTGAATAATCCTTTTATAAAGATAAATACTGTTATAAAATAATAATTTAATTCCTATTATATATTATAGCATCGCCAAAATTCACATGCAACTATAATGCTAGCATCAGTTAGTTTTAAGGTATGTACATGTGTGCATGTGTATGACAGACAGAAAAAACACATAATTGATTTATTTGTCTTTAAAGGAAATGTTTTTTAACTTTGAAAATGAGAGAAAATTCTTAGCATGTTCTCTGTTTTAAGTGGTTTTTGCATATTGATGATTAAGTTCAAATAATAGGTACATCTTTATTATACAATCAAAAATGAAAAAAATTATTTTGTGTACCACATTGAATAGAATTTGTAAAATTCATAGCAAATACAGACTTTTAGAAGTGAAAATAAATTCTGATTTAAATGCAATTTATCAAAATATCTCACTTCTGTAGCACAACTCTCCAGTGGTTTTATAACTTGGGAAAGTTCCTCAATTAAAGCAAGCAATGAATGCTAATATTTAATACTATAAGTCTATTCGCTTTTGACAAAATATGTAAACTTTTGTATGTTTTGGCATCAGCTGCACTTTAAATTATTTGAAAAATTGTCATTTTAGCAAGAACACACACAAAAAAGGTTAAATATACATTATAACACTGACAGAATTTCTAAATTATTTACTATCTGACTAGAAATAAACTGTAAAATTCAATGTATATGATGATTCTTTCAATATACCCTCCATAAAATCTCATCAACTAAATTTTCTAATCAATTCAATGTTGCAATTTACATGTGGTCACACATTTTTCTTCAAATAATCTCTGATTGATGTCATAAAAAAATTGGAAAATTAAATCAGATCTTCAATTATCACAAGTCTCATCAACTTGGATTTACATTATTAAAAAATGCAGAAATATTTCCAGAATTTATATTGTTTTATAAATATTAACTTATTATGTTCTATGTGAAATACTTGTTTCCTCCACTTTTCTTTGATATTCAGAATCTCCTCACAAAAGGATTCATCATGCTCTATAAAAATAAACACTTTCAACAGTATAATATTTAAGTAGAAGGCCCATTTGTATTCTATTTCTATTATACTGTGTTTTATAGTGGATTTATTGATGTCTAATCGATATTTAACAAACTGCACAAGTGTAAATGATGCTAAATTTTCAATTTTGAATTAGTATGCAACAATGAAGACATCACTACTATCAAGATAATGAATGTAAACATCACCCCAAAATTTTCTTGGGACCATTTATAATCACTTTCTTTAACTCATTCACACCCAATTCCAGGTAACTGTCTATCTGTTTTCTGTCATAATATATTAATTTTTACTTTCTAATAACATAATACATGAAATCATATTGTATATATCATTTTTCTCTGATTTCCTTCACTCAGCAGCATTATATTCCAATTCATCCATGTTGTGAATATCAGTTGTTTATTCCTTTTATTGCTTAGCAGCATTCTATAGTATGGATATACCATGATTTCTGTATCTATGAAGCTTTTTGTCAATGATTAAGTCTTTCCAGGTTTTGCCAAATTTAAATAGAGTGACTATAAGCATTCATGAACAACCTTATATTAGCATATGCTTTTCTTAATCTTTAGTAAACACCTAAGAGTTGAATGGGTAGGTAATATAGTGTGTATATTTTTAGCATCATTAAAAAATAGCCAGAATGAAATCCAAAATGACTGTACAATCTCACATTCCCATTTACAATGTCTGGGGATTTCTTACGGCCCACATTCACACTAACACTTCAGTTAACTTGAAATAATGTGTGACTTTGATCACTTTTTCCAATTGTTACAATACCAATTCTTGAAAATTGGAGATAGAGGCAGCGCATTAGTCCATTAAAGACAAAATATACTACCTCTCTAACATGACAAGTAGCAAAATTCAAAAAGATTAGAGAACACCAAAAGATAATAACAAAATAAGTGAGACTGTTTTTAAAGCACACTAGTAGAATAGACATGGACTTGAGATTCTACCATTAACAATTATATTACCATGGCAAATTATAGTTTACCTGGAAGGAGGAATCTTATCCAAGTGAGACAAGGAAAAACAAAATTAGGTAAATAGATTTTACAAAAACATTTTTGAGAAGATGACAGAATAAGGGTGGTGATGAGAAAATTTAGTCTGGGGGATGGCTGTGAGGAGTGGAAAACTTGGCCTGCCAGGGCAGTCTACAAGACTTGGATAACTTGGCTGCATGAGTAGAAGGAACTAAAGGCAGACTTAGCCCTAAAGAAATACAGTGCGGGCCAGGCAACGGTGGCTCACACCTGTAATCCCAGCACTTTGGGAGGCCAAGGTGGTGTGGATCACAAGATCAGGAGTTCAAGACCAGCCTGGCCAAGATGATAAAATCTTGTCTCTACTAAAAATACAAAAAATTAGCTGGATGTGGTGGTGGACACCGGTAATCCCAGCAACACAGAAGGCTGAGGCAGAGAATTGCTTGAACCTGGGAGGCAGGAGGTTGCAGTGAGCCAAGATCTTTCACTGCACTCTAGCCTGGGCAATAGAGTGAGACCCTGTCTCAAAAAAACAGTGCAAAAATCCTCTGATTTCTTAGTATAAAAATGCTATCTAAAAAGACAGATTGTTTCTGAAGTTCTCAATAATGGGCCCACTCGTTCAAATTCAACAAATTTAGAATTTAGGGATTTGTTTGAAATGGTATCACTAAAATTCAGTTAGGATTAGTTGTAAGCTCATAGATTCTATACTCAGAATACTGAGTGGAGACACTAGAGGAAATTTTCTCTCTTTTAGCTTTGTATAAACCTAAAACATTCAAATCAGCCAAGCAAAAAAACTGTTTTGAATGCCCAAATCACAAAAGAACACCTAGAAGGTAATCAATGCTGAGCGAAAAATGGACTCAGTGGGATTTAGACCGCTTTTTATGCTCTTATTCATCCATTTTTTTTCCAGCTATTAGATAGAAAGTGGGAACTCAGTGACACCGCAACAAGAGGTCATTTTCAGCCCAGAGAACCTCCTCATTAAGTTTCAATTATTTTTCCAGTTTGTAAAATCGCGCAGTGTTTCCATGTTTCTTACATTCCTAACACATGTAGGTGGTTAATGTCTCTTCACATATGTTTCACAGCAGGATCTGAACTATTAGAACACTTTCAGCTAAAGTTCTTTTTCAATAGAGCATATAAATTTGACCCCTGATGGGTGGTGTTTCTTCAGACATGATAAGAATCACTGACTCAGCCACCACACCGAGCAAGGAGAACAGTAGCGGAAGACTTGCTTATTAAGTTTCCCAGGCAGTGGATAAAGACAAATAGAGCACACATAATGTTCTGTGATATGTGTTATGCTTACTTATAGATAGATAGATACAGAGAGAGAGAGAGAGAGAGAGAGAGAGACAGACAGACAGACAGGTGGTGAAATTGCCTTCTAGATGTGTATGGGACATTCAGTGAGCTTCCCTAAATAGTATCTACATGATTCCTACAATATATTTATTCATGGAAATTACCTGGATTTGTCAAAATACCATGTTGCAGAAATTAGATGTTTTCAGTGAAATTAGTCTTAGAAAACTACCTTATTTATTGGATTTCTACTTTAACTGAGATACACAAACACATCTGAAATTTCATTGTAATTTTCAGTAAGAAACAAGTAGATATAAGGGACTCCAACAATTATGATTTTTTAAATCTTAGTCATTTTAGTGTAATTAGACCAAAATGACATAAAAAAATTTCCAAATATTAAATGAACATTGGTTTTTGAAATTTTCTAGGTCTACGTGTCTTTACTTGCTATCTTATTTGATTCCCTCTAGAATCCTGCTGAAGGTGAGTACAGCAGGTAGTCAGATGCTTATGTTTCAAATGGAGAAATTGTGGTTTAAGTCACCAACCAAGAAGATAATAGTCAGAACACAGTCCATAGTGGCATTGTATCAATGACAACTTTGATACCATGGCATATTATGCCATAAAATTTGTTTTCTCTACTTCAGGTCATAAATAATTATCTGTACCCTGTTTTTTTTTGTTTTTTTTGTTTTTTCTATTTTCTCTTTTTCATTACCCTTCCAATAGTGAGGCAAGCTCTAATCTACCCAAGAGCCTACACTTGCATTCAGACCTTCTGTTGGAAGTTTTTTAATACATAAGTAAAGTTTTGAGGATTGTGGCTAAACAGTGTACCAGTTAGTGATGCCATGGGAAACACATGGCAAAATCAGTACAGGATAATTATAATTTCAGGAGGCTTTCCTTACAATAATTTGTAAAGATATGGAGTAAGGAGAAACCGAAGATGGTTCAGTGGCCAGGTGTTTACCACCTTATACCATAAGGGACTGATTCCAGGTCCTGGGACTAGGAAAGTAGACGAGGGTCTTTTGTGGAAAGAAAAAGCAAACTTTGGCAACCCAGTGAACTCTTGAACAGAAGGTGTAGATGGATAGATACCCTGCCTTCACTGTCCTCTCCATAATCTCCTGCCAGTGTTAACCTATTGGCTGAATATCTAAATATACTGTATATATTAATGCAGTTAGGAAAGAATGGTCTTTGGTTGGAGAGATTAACATGGAGAAGGGTGGAGGTAGATTTAGAAGAGTAAAGGGGTAACAGAACAGACTTCAATGAGAGCTTTATTAAGATGAATAGACTAGACTACTTCTATCTAAACAGTAAACAATTCTGTTTCTCCTCTATAACTTTCCTCTTGGTATATGTTTAGTTCTTACTAATTTTTATAACTTGTTTCACACATACATTATCATCTGACTCTAAGAGAAGAAGAGGAGAGGTCTAGATAATTAATTCTACTTCACCTGTCATGCAAATGTACCTGATATTAGAAGAGACTTCACAGGATGGGCATGCCATTAGAGCTCTCAAGAATATAGTAAGAAAAAGTCCAGATTCCTTGAAGAATCAGGTAAAAACACAACTGAGTGAATTATGCTGGGAATAGTGTAAAAACATACATTTTTTTCCATTATTTTAAAGTGCGAGGGTTTTTTTTTCTTTATCATTTCTTCAAATTCTATGGGGATGTGGCTTTTATTATATTTTCTTCTTTCATTTCTATTTGAGAAGAAGAAAATGAAAACAATGACAAAATAAAACAAATAAAGCTTTAGCAAGCCAGTAGTAATCAGCTTACATTCAAAGGAATTTGTAGTATCTTTTAGCTGCCTCCTGAATGCGATCTGGTTAGGTAAGACAAGCTGTTCTGTTAATGAATTATAGGAGTGCAGAAGCTATGGGTAGGCAGAAGGTTCTAGTTTTTGTGAAATCAAGCTACTCAGAGGAAGTGACTAAAGGACATTTCCTTTTGTTGATCATAAGCTGTGTAAATCAGTCATCTATTGACACAGTAATATGGTCTAACATACAATCTACAACTCAGAAGCATACAAGAAAGGCTTATGTCTGGCATGTCCAATGACTTTTGCTGATCTATACTTGGTTGGGCTATTATTGCTCTTGGTTCTGTGCAGTAGCTTGTTCTTTGCCATGTCTGAAGATTAGTTCTGCCAGTTTTGACAAGGCTCACTCACATATTGGGGCTCAGTAGACTATCAGCTTATCTAAGATGGTCTCAGTTCGATTGAATGGGACAAGTCAGTCCTTGTTTTATAGTTTTTATCTTCCAACATATGACAATGGGCAGGTTTTCCTAGAAAAAGGAGGAGCAAGAAGAGCCAGTCTCTCTGTATAAGCATTTTTCATGATTCTGCATGTGTCACATTTACTAATATCCCATGGGCCAAAGCAAATCACATGTCTAAACACAGAGTCAGATGGAGAAGACACCAAAGGCTTAGATGGCATTGGTATAAGATTAAACACTTTTTTCTTGGCAGAGCACAACACAGAGATCCTCCAATCAACGAAAAGCAGAAGTCTTTGTTACTTCTAGCCCCAGACAGGGCTATACAGGGAGTTACACTCAGGAAAAGGAGCAGCAAGCTGAGGCTGTGAAAGGCAGTTTCTGCAGAGCAACCAGAGTGTCTGGGGTAACTAGCTCTTTCATGGACTCCCTGAGGATGACTAATTTAAATAATTTTTAGGGCTCTGAGGTTCCGGGCTATCTCCAGTTGTCTGATACCTGTCCCAGGATGACTAAGGCTGGTTCCTAGTGGTCCAAGAGTATGAGAGCCAGATAACAAAAGTGATAGGGGTGTGGACTTGAGTCAGGACCTCAAAACTAGGGCAAGATTTTATTTCAAAAACAGAACAAAACAAAAACTATATTATACCACGTATCCAGGCAGAGATGAAAATCAGAACCATATTTTATTTCTACCATAGAATGGGAATTCAGGCACATCCTGACTTGTTTCAAATTCCTGTTAAACAAAATTCAAGTTCATTTTTATCTTACTTGACAAAAACCTTTTATGTTACAACTTTCAGGACGTATTAATTTAGCAAGGAGTCTAATGACTGCAAATGATCTTCATTTAACTGCATATGAAGTCTAACAAAAGTCTGGACCCAGGGGTGATTTTTCTGGAATTATGTTCCCACTATCATCTTTAAACCCGTCCTATGAAATTTGGAGCTCTCATGAACTTTCCTTTTAGAAAGAGTACAGCAATCAGTCATTGTTAATGCCTGATCTGTCTGGCCATTTTGTTCTGATTGAATAACTGTACACATTGCTTATGCTACTCATAAGTGTCTTGTACATTCTATTATCAAGTGAGCTTTCCAAATTCAATAATATTTTAGACAATTATTCTTTAAACTTGTGTGAATCACAGTGAGTTCACCATGCACATGCTGTGGAACCCTGCCTATTTAAGAGTAAGTCTTCCCTCGTGACAAGTGTATACTTGCTCATTACTCTGTTCTAAATGGGTCCCCCAAAATTTCTGTGTTGAAAACTGAACTCTCAATGCAATAGTGTTGGAAGATACAGCCTAATAGGTGATATTTGGATTATGAGGTCTCCACTCTCATGGGTGGATTAATGCCCTATGAAAAGGTGTCAGCAGCAGCCATCAACACAGAGGCAAGATTTTCTACCAGCAAAGGGATTATAACTCACTGAAGGCTCATATCTAGCTACTCTGTGGAAGTGACTAGAGGATTTCCCTTTGTTAGTCATAAGCTGCGTAAATCAGTTACCTATTGATACAGTAGTGTGGCCTAACATACCATCCACACTCAGAATCATATGACAATGGGCAGATTTTCCTAGAAAAGGGAAGATGATCATAAGCACTTCTTAGCAATTAAGTCTTTTTTAATTAATATATGTGTCTGGTAGAGGACTTTTTGGCCCCGTTCCCCAGCCATGTGGAAAGGGCCTAATTCCCGATAAGGAAGGCCCTTCCTCCCCCACAGGGAGGGTCCCTGATCTCACTCTATCCTGGCCCGGCCCAAGACCAGCAACCTTCCCGCCCAGCGGCCCACTGAACCAATCACCATCCGCCCCACCAGCTCTCCTACCGCCCCAGGCCCTTTGTCCCTATAAAGTCGACCGAACAAAGAAAGCGCGCGCGATTCTTCCCTTCCCGCTTGAGTCGCCCGGAGATCCCAATAAAGTCGGTACCGGTCACCATGCGTCCTGCCTCGAGTCTATTGAGCGCCTGCCTCCGTGGGTCGGGGTCCCACAGCCGGGGTCGCACAATATGTATATTGCATTTTTAGACATAATACTACTGCATACATAATAGAATATGGTATAGTATAAACAGAGATTTTATGTGCACTAGGAAACAAAGATTTGTGTGACTTGCTTTATTGTGACATTCAATTTATTGTGGTGGTCTGGAATGAAACCAACAATATCTCCAAAGTGTGCCTATATTTTTATCTCATTTCTAACATTGTTTTAACAGCTAGGACCATTTTATCAATATGTAAATTCATTCTATTATATTTTAATTCCTGAAGTAATTTTTATGTGATATTAGTATATATAACAACTCTAACTTTCTTTTGATTCATTTTGCCTGGTATATACCCTTTACTTTTAACTTACCCATATTATAATATTTGAATTTCTTATAAACACCTGATAGGAGTACATTTTACTTTTCTCATTCTGACAATGTATAGCTTTGTTATATTTAAACCCTGCTTTCTTTTTCTATTTAATTTTTTAACCTTTTAATTTGAAATCATTATAAACTCATGAGAAGGTATAAAAATCTGACTGAAATGTCCTGTGTAGCCACCACTCCGGTTATACAATGTTGGTAGTTTACAGCATTATAGTACACTTCCAAATTCAGAAAATTGATTAACTCAATTCTATTCATTAGACTATGGAGCACCTTTAGAAATTACAAATTTGTATATACAATAACTTTTCATATATTTTAGGAATAATTCTATACCATATCACACTGAGATATTAATATAATCACTACCATACTCAAGATAAGGTACTATAACATCACTACAAAGGAACTCTTATCACATCTTCTTCTCCCTATTCTCCGGAAACCACTTATTCACTCTTCATAGCTTTAGTTCTGTCATTTTCAAGAATGTTACATAAGTTGAATTACATATTATGTAATATTTTTGATAAAGACTTGTTGCACTCAGCAAAATGCCCTTAAGATGTATGCAACGAGTTGTGTGTATAATACTTTGTTCCTTTTGCTTGTTGAGTAGTATTCTATAACACATAATACAGTTTATTTAACTATTTACCCATTGAAAAACATTTGGACTGTTTCCAGTGTTTGATTATTACAAATAATACCACAGTGAATATTTACATACATTTTTGTTAACATAAGTTTTTTGTATCTATAATAAATGTCCAAGAATGTGATTGCTGGCTCATAAGGGAAGTGTGTAATTTTTAGACAGCCACCAGACCAATTTCAGAGTGACTGTATTGTTTTGTATTATAGCATGTTATGAGTGATCAGATTTTTCACACTCTCTTTTTATGCATTTATATGCCATTCATATAATTTCTTTGGTGAAATGTGTGTTCAATAATTTTGCAACTTTTAAATTGCATTTCTTGTGTCATTTTACTGTCAACTATAGAGAGATCTCTATTAGGTATGAGTCTTTTGCGGAATATCATATTTGCAAATATTATTTCCCAGCCAATGGCTTGTCTTTCCACCCCGTAAACAGAGATTTCCAACAAACAGAAGTTCTTAATTCTAAAGAAGTTTAAGTTATTTGTTTCTCTTTTATGGGTCTTCCTTTGGTGTCTTTAAGAACATTTAACCCAGCCATAAATCATGAAGATATTCTCTACTACGATTTTCTATAAGTTTAATAACTTTATTAGGCATTTGTATAAGCATGAGATTCACTTTTTACAATTAATATTCAATTGTTTTATTATCATTTATTGAAAAATATTTCCTTCCTAGATTCAATGATTGTTGATACTTTGTCTAAAGTTAGCTGCATATATTCGTATGGTTTTATTTCTAGGTTCTTATTTCTGTTCCATAGGCCTAACCGTCTGCCAGTACCACACTCTGAGGACTAGTATAGCTATGTAGATTTTTAAATCTGGTAGTGTTATTACACTAAGCTAATTATTGTCTATCAAAATTGTTTACATTTTCCAATTCCTTTTAAATTTCATATAAATTTTAAGATAATCTTGTCTATACCCATTAAAAATCTTGTTGAAATTTTGACAGAAATAGAATTGATCTACAGATAAATTTGGAGAGAATTAAAGTCTTTACTATGCTGAAGATTGAATTTATGAACATGGTATATCTCTTCAATTACATCTTTTTAAAATAATTAATCAGTGTTTCATAGTTTACAGCATATAGAACCTGTTCATATTTTCTATTTATACCTATACATTTTATCTTTGGAACAATTGTAAATATATTCTTCTTTCAATTTTTATTTCCACATGTTCATAGCTAACATCAAAATAGAATTTTTAGCTAAGTTTTGATTTTATATACTATCATATTGCTAAGTTTCTTTAATAGTTCTAGGATACTTTTGTGTATTCTTTGGGATTTTCTATGTGAGCTAGAATGTCATATATTCTTGGGATACTTTTATTCCATCGTTTCTTAACCACATTCTTTTATTTTTTTATTGTCTTGTGGTGCTGGTTGGGCCTTAAAGTACTATGATAAATAAGAGTGACATCCTCTCTGTTTCAACTTTGGGAGGAAAGCATTCAGATTTTCACCATTAAGTATTATGTTAGCTTTAGGTTTTTATTAGATGTCTTTATTAGTTTGAGGAATGTTCCTTTTATTCCCAGTTTGCTTAAAGCTTGTTTTTTTATATGCCAGGAATAAATATTGATTTTAGTAAAATAATTTATCTGCATTAATATAAATTATAATTTTCTTCTGTAGTCTGTTAATAAGGTTAATTGCATTGATGCATTTTCAAATACTAAAAATGATTAAATTTTTAGAGTAAATCCCATTTAATAATTGTAAATATCTATATGTATATACCTCTGTATCGCTATATTTCTATCTATGTATCTTGCTGGATTTGATTCACTAACATATTGCAGAAGACATTTGTGTCTATGTTTATGAATAATAATACTCTCTCTGTGTATTTTTTTTTGTTTTCTTTTTGTACTGTCTTTCTCTCATTTTTCTATCAGCATAATGCTGGCCTTATGAGTATTTTTGTATTAGAGCTATATTATGACATTTATTAATATAGTAGTATATTTCAGATTTTTGAGTACTTGGTTAATATTTCTCTTTTTCTGGGGTATGTGTCTAAAGAAAGCGGTTTAAAATATAATAAAAGAAATGCAAAGAGAAAGAGAGAGACAATATTTGCCTATTGAAAAGAGAAATATATAAATCAGACAATCTTTTTGAAACAATCTATCAAGAACTGTCATGGGTTTGAGATTTTTACCAATTCACAAGCTACGTTACTCTAACACTGTTTCATAGTGCTGACAGAAGATGTAAGACTCTTATTTCAGTGGCAAAACTATTTCAATCATATTCATAGGAGCAGCCAGAGTGTATCAGTGTTTTCTTATGTCAGTTATCTAAGCCCCAGTTCTTACAGGGAGATGTCAAGGGGGCCAGGTGGCACCTATACATGTCCTGGGTCACACTACTGGAGAGAAATCTTGAGTTCAGAGAACCTAGTATTTGAAAGTGAATAGCAAACATGCCTACATATTGCTCTGGAAGGGTACAGTATCTCTATCTACCAAGTCTGTCTGCTATACACATTTCTTTGAAAACATAATTTAGGCAAAAGGTAATCAATACTTATGCTTTCAAACCACATAGAAACATAACAGAGCCATAAATCACTGTCTCCTAACACAGAAGTGCCCGTGTTGTTTTCGTTCCTGCCCTTTTCCCCCTTAAATATAAAGGTCCAGTTCTAGAAAACCTGTCTCAAAGGGTCCCACTTTGTAACGAAAATGATGTCATTGGTCTATAATACAACAGTGCATGGTAAAAGTAGAAAGCAAGAGTAGCAGTATAAATCTTTTCACTTTACAGGTGTAAAATTTTATGAGGAAAGAAGAGAGACCCACAAGCAGGAAGGAAGGGAGAGAGAATCAGAGAGAGAGACAAAGAGGCAAAGAGAGAGAGAGGAGCCAAAGAGCAAGAAAGCAAGATGTAAAATGGGATCAACTGGAATTTTGAGCATTATATTCAGCAGAGCACTTAGAGGCCCAGGAGAAAAGAAATCTGTGCTGTGAACAAAGGAAGTCATGATATCATGACAAAAATCCCAACTTTATACTTTCAGATTTCAAGTCACACAATTTTCTCCATGAAGGTTCCCTACTGGAGGCTGAGGAAAGAGAAGGAAGACTGAATAATTTTTCCTAGAATGATAAAGCGGTATTTGAAGGTATCGCTTTTATTGAGCTGAGTTGTTCGTTACATTATGCTTTTGGTATGTATTTTTCTTTTGAGAATGGCATACAGAGAGACCAGAGGTGACCTATAGATTTAATAAAACAATTACTTGTCTGTGTAACGGATTTCTAGGAAGATAAATAACAACTTGCTGAATTAACCAAATTGTTAATTAAATCATTATTTCATTAAACATTTACTGAAAACCTGATAAGTTCCAGGTAATAAGATGTTGGAGATTATCCAGTGAAATGTGAGACTAAGAAACAAGAATAGAGAACCTCACCATATTCTTAGAAAATTGTTATAAAGGATAAGTCAAAGGCTAGAAGGAGATATTGAGAACTTTTAAACTTAATATTTACAATATATGGGCTTTCTATCTTGACTAAAAAGACTTTTGAATTTATTTATTTATTTTTGAGATGGAGTCTTACTCTGTTGCCCAGGCTGGAGTGCAGTGGTGCAGTCTTGGCTCACTTCAACCTCCACCTCCTGGGTTAAAGCAATTCTCCTGCCTCAGGCCTCCAAGTAGGTGGGATTATAGGCATGCACCACGACACCCAGCTAATTGTTGTATTTTTAGTAGAGACAGGGTTTCTCCATGTTGTCCAGGCTGGTCTTGAACTCCTGACCTCAGATTATCCATGCACCTCTGTCTCACAAAGTGCTGGGAGTACAAGTGTGAGCCACCATACCCAGTCAAGACTTTTGAAACTTTTAAACATTAACTAATTTGTTTTCTAAGGAAAGATGCAAATGAAATAAAAAGTTTGAAAATTCAGGCAAATGAGAGTACAGTATTATCCTTAGCAGGAAAAATTAGAAGACAGGAAGAAAGACAGTAGGGATGAAGATGAATATAGACCTCAATTATATTATAGATATGGTGGGAGCAAATATTAAGACAGTAGGTTCAGCATGGCTTCATTTATTTTTCCTGTAAAATAGGTGATAACGTTTTAGCCTGTGAAGGCAGAATGCAGAGAACTTCTAAGTAGCTTGAAAATAAAAACGTAGAGCACACAGGAGACACATAAAAAGGGAAATTAGTGTGGATATTCTACACCCTAGAATCTAAGCAGCTGTAGATCAAGGGTTGGCAAACCACTACTGTGAAAGACCAGATAGTAAATATTTTAGGTTTTGTGAGCCATATGGTCTCTGTTGCAAGTACTCAACTCTGCCATTGTAGCTAAAAACAGCCATACATAATAAATAGGCAAATGGGTATGGCTGTGTTTCAATAAAACTCTATTCACATAAACAGGCAGCAGGCCCAACAAATTTCTGATAGAGGATAGGCCTTTCAGAATACATTCACAACAAAAATTGGAAACATTTTTGTTTCAACAATTGGCTACATTTCAGGAGATAAATTGAAATATGCTCTATAAATTATCTTGGATGTAACTTTAAATCACTAAAAATATTTGGAAGTGTGGAAATTAAGGGAGAAATTAAAAAGGGGCAAAAGAAAACATAAATGGGTTGGGGTTGGAAGAGGAAAATTAAGTCAACAAATGACAATTTGTGTGAAGGGGAAAGAGAAAAAGGAATGTCAGTGAAGAAAGAAGAATTTCCTGCTGTGGCTACTTCTTTTTATTATTTCCGCTGCTCTTCCTCACTCATTGCTGTTCTTTGCTAACTATACACACACTCTTTTTTCATCCATTAACCAGTGTGTGTGAAATCTTTCTATGATATTTTAGTTGGATGGAACACTAGTGTACTAATAAAAGAAGAAAAAAATTCCTCTTTATGTATACAATTTCCAAAAGAAAAGATAAATGAAATCCAAAACAGCATTTGAAAAACACAGAAATTCTAAATATAAAAATTATAATAAACAGATGTAGGTACTATATAAAGAATAAATATTTAAATAAATATATTCAGTGCATTTTAATATAAATCTAGTAAGTTCCTAATATTGTATTGTGCGTAAAGTTACATATACTAATATGTAAATGAAAAACTACAGTAAAGCATATTGCTCTGTGGAAGATTTTTTTACTTATTTGATATATGAAATGAAGTAGTCAAATCTTTAGTCTTACTTTAAACCAGCGGTATTTATAAAAGTCTAGTAATTCATTTACATAAACCAAAATTATCATTAGATTTATACCCAGTGATAACAAAATATTTGAAAATTTTAGCAGATTTAACCTCAGGAATGAATTTCTCTTGTTTAAAAAATTCTTATTCCTATAAAAGAATACAAAAAGGCACTGAAGCTGCTTTGAAATCTTATTTATGCCACTATTGATATGGCAGTGCTGGGACTAGAAGAGTGTGGTCCCTTTAAATAAATAACACTGAAGCGGGAAACAAAGTGCTGGGTAGAGAGGGCGTGGCCCCTGGCCAGGGCTCTACTCCCATGGACATAGACCTAGCTGAGGACAGGCACTCCTGCCTTCATGCCAAATGTTACATTTCCCAAGACCACTCTGGCCCACCTTGCTTCCGTTCTGTGCCTAAAAAAACCCAAGACTTGGCCAGGTGCAGTGGCTCACACCTGTAATCCCAGTACTTTAGGAGGCCGAGGTGGGCAGATCATGAGGTCAAGAGATCGAGACCAACTTGGCCAAGATGGTGAAACCACGTCTCTACTAAAAATACAAAAATTAGCTGGGGGCAGTGGTAGGCACCACCTGTATTCCCAGCTACTCGGGAGGCTGAGGCAGGAGAATTGCTTGAACCCAGGATGCAGAGGTTGCAGTGAGCTAAGATCGCACCACTGCACTCCAGCCTGGGGACAGAGTGAGACTCCATCTCAAAACAAACAAACAAAAACCAAGACCATAGCAGGCACATTCACACAGCAATTGGATGTTGTGAGGAACACATGGGAAGAAAATACAAGCATCTGGTCAGGGAGCACACACCAGCGGAAGAGCAGGCCAACAGATGCCAGCATGCTGGCAGGCCATCCACCTGTGGAACTAGGTGAAGTTTGGCTGGGGCGGTCAGAGGACAGCCAGGGTTGCCAAGTGGCCCAACTCCAGGGGAAAACCATCTCCTTTCTGTCTCCCACATAGGCAGAGAGTTACTTTCAGTCAATAATAGTTTGCACTCATTCCCCAAGCCCATGTGTGATCTGATTCTTCCAGTACACCAAGGCAAGAACCCGGGATACAGAAAGCCCTCTGTCCTTGCAACAAGGTAGAGGGTCTAATCGAGCTAGTTAACATGCCCACCTATAGACAGCAAACTAAGAGTGCACCCTGTAACAGAAGCTCACTGGGGCTTCAGGAGCTGTAAACATTCACCCCTAGACACTGCCATGGGGCCAGAGCCCCACAACCTGCCAGACTGTATGCTCATCTTGAGATTTGAGCAGTGGGGCACTGAAGAAACAAGCCACTCCCCCTGTGCCATGCCCTTCGAGGGGGACAAGGGAGCCTTTCCCATTTCAGTATTAACTGAAAAATGTGATGCTAGAACCGTAATATTTGTATGTCAACTATCGATAGTCTCTCTCAACCACAATTTCAAAAATACATATACTCTTTACATTGATAAACCAGTAGCCAATACCTTATATATTTTCAAATGTATGAATCATCAAGAGACAAACGTTTTTCACATGGGTACATAAGAATACTCTAAAAATCACCCACCATGAAGACATAGATTGTAGGCATGCTGACGCAGTAATATCTTTCTTAGATTAAGAAACAATTTGTTAATATTTATTATAATTATTAATATCAACTGACACTACCTATAAACAATTTCATAAAAGCAAATCCCCATTTGCTGTGAAATTCCAGGTATATTATGACAGTATAAGTGAACACAATTTCACGATACCTCTTTCTCCTCTACCATGTAAAGGTTTAATATCGATTATTATTAATATTCCCCTGAATCCCTGAATTTTCTTCATCTTGTTCTTCTTCTTTTTTTTTTTTTTAATCAGAGCCTTTTCAAAAGCAATGAACAGTGCCCAATCATAGGCACATTTTAGAACTTGGTAACTGGTACTCAGTAGCTTTATGCTATTATACAATTTGCACTGCCCTAAGTGAACTTTTTAGGGAGTGGGTGATATGAAGAGGAAGGTTTGAAAAAATATTAGACTATTTATTACACATCTGTTTCACCATCCTCCCATCACCAAATATAAAAAAGATGCAGAATTCTCTTCAAAACAAATAGCTTTGTGTTAGCAAAATGGCATTCAGATTTTCTAAAACAAATTGTTTTGATTTGATAGCAATCTTTTTTCATGAATCACTCTAGTTAATTTTATATTTTCTGGATTACTTAAAGGAGCTGAGAAGGAATGTACCAAGTATTCATAAAGAATCTGTAGTAGCTTATGCAGCCAGCCAAGGATGAAAGAATAAATCTGAGAGAACAAAGAGGATTTCTTTTTTTCTTTTTGATCAAAAAAAAAAAAAAATTTATGTATGGGCAACCACCTATTCATTTCAGAGGAATGATAGAATACCAGTCCACAAAAGCTTACAGCAAGCCCGAAGCAGTAGTTACACATTCTCAACATTTACTCTAGAAAGAAACATTGGGTCTGTCAGGCTTGATGCTCTGAGATTTATTTGACTGACTTCATGATCTTACTCTGGGGCATTATTGCTTTTCCGATTTCCCTCTGTTTCCTTAAATCCTACTCCTTCTTTAATGCTTGGCTCATTTTCTACCCTCATGCACTATGTTGTTTCTCCAGATTACTCCAGCTTCTTTTGATTTTCCTTTTTCTGAAGTCGCAATGCATATTTTAAAATTCAAACTGCAAAACTCCTTGCTCAAAAACTATTATTTTTGTTACTGCATCTCTCATACCTAGCTAGGTATTTCATATGTAGTAGGTATTTCAGACATACTTGCTTACGAAAGGAATATTAAACACTGTTTGCTTTTGTATTTATTGTATAATATGTCTTATTTCAAAGATAATTTGAAAAGTGAAGATGCAATAAAACCAAACCTGTAACAGATTTAGAATTATGAATGAACGGAAAAATTGTGCTACTATTGATTGTTTAATGGAACCGGCACAGTGGCACACACCTGTGTCCTGGCACTTTGGGAGACAAAGCCAGGAGGATCATGAGGACAGAAATTGAGACGATCCTGGCCAGCATAGTGAAATCCTGTTTCTACTAAAAATACAAAAATTAGCTGGGTGTGGTGGTACATGCCTATAGTTCCAGCTACTCAGGGGGCTGAGGCAAGAGAATCGCTTGAGTCCAGGAGACAGAGGTTGCAGTGAGCCAAGATCACACCACTGCACTCCAGCCAAGATCGTACCACAGTACTCCAGCCTAGTGGCAGAGCTGGGCGTCTCAAAAACAAAAAACAAAACAAAACAAAAAAGAAATTGCTTAATGATGGTACACAACTGAATGCAGAGAATATAATATGTTGGCTACTATAATGACTTCAAATAGGGAATTCTTAAAAAGTTTAGGGAGTTAGAAAAACTAAGAAACTAAATAAACAAATAGGGGTTTTTTTAAGATGTCTAGCTAGAGAGAACACACACACACACACACACACACACACACACACACATATATACATACATACACACACACTTTGGCAGCAAATTTCTATTGAATTTCTTTGAAGCCGTGTTTTGCCTTTTTCCATACTTAATCCTATAAGGAGTAAATAATATTGAGAATAGGTATATTACATTAATAATTTTTTAACTTTTAAATTTATTATGAGAAATGAAAAAATACGGCATTCTTGGTCGGGACATAAAAATAGAAAAGGAATTGCTATGAAGTAAGTCGGAAATATTTGGAAGAAACCAATAATTTCTTAACACATAGTAATTTCTTGTAATTATACTGGCAGGTTCAGGATATGGAGAGAAGTGAAGTTGCCAAAAAGAGGTCTAAGCCTGGTGCTTTAATGGAGAACAGATCTGACTCATAGAAAGTTTATCTTCACTCAGTATTTCTTGGGCAGTTAAAGGTCATAAAGAGAAACAGATGAATAAGTGAAAGTCATCAAATTTTCATAAGATACCAGTTCTAAAAAAGAATGTGAAAGAGGAGAAGCATTTTCCCTTGGGGTATTGTTGAAAACAAATACAAGCATTTTTAAAATTTTTCAACGACCTAAGGCATTGAATAACATTTGCAGCTAATAACATGTTAACTAAAGAGCTTAAAATGAAAATTTGAGTAATATTATGTCCATAAAGTCTTTGAAAAACTCTCATATATTTCTGAGACTCTGCAAGGCCACAAATATGCATGTGGCGATAAACATGCCTAAAGCAGTACATGCTAAAGAAAATCCTGAGAGGGCACTGAGCTTTCACTTCTGACTAATCTTGAGGCTGTCACATGCAGGAAGTGAAGGCTAAGCCACAGATATTAACTGACAAGGTAAGTTTAGAGGTGTGGACCAACATGAACATAGAGTTTCAACAAATGCAGTGAGGCTAATGCTTTCCAACAATTACAGAAATTCTTCATCTAGTCATTAGCTGAACACAAAGATAATCATGCAGAGTCTCCATAGCCACAAATAACAACGGCAACAAAAAATACAGGCTTTACAAAATTAATTCAGAAAACTCATTAATCAAACAAACAATGACAACAAGCTTCAGGAAGGGGGAAGATTCTGATGTCGAGTTGACACATATTATTTACGATGTTCAGTTTTCAACAAAAAATTAGGAGCCATCCAAAACAAGCAATAAAGTATGGCTCAAACTCAGAAAAGAAATCAATGGAAACAATCCCTGAGGAAGCCCAGACATTAGTCTTACTAGAAACTTTAAATTCCTATTTTAAATATGTTCAAATAACTAAAGGAAATTGTGACTAAAAACTAAAGAATAGTATGTGAATAATGTCTCACCAAATGGGGAATATTGATAAATAGATAAAATTACAAAGAAAAAAATTAAGTAGGAATTCTGGAATTTTGAAGTATACTTGCAATAAGATATCACTGGGGGGGCAAAAGAGCATATTGGAGTAGGTAGAGCAATGAATCAAAAAACTTGATGATAACTCAATTGAAAATATCAAGTCTGAGGAACAGAAAAAAATGAGAATGAAGAAAAATAAAACAGTTACTAAAATATCTTTGGAAAACCATAAGGTATACGAACTCATGCGTAATGAGATTCCCAGAAAAAGTGACAGATGGGGCAAAAATGTTGATGATATAATGGCCAAAAACTTCCCAAATTTAATGAAAGACATGGATATATACATCTAAGAACCTCAACAAATGTTAAGAAAGATAAACTCAAAGAAAACCAGATTATAATTAAATCATTGAAAGTCAAGACAAAAGAAAAGTTTTAAAGGCAGAAAGAATGAAATGGTATATCATGTTGACCCTTGAACTGTCATTTCTTTTTGAATCATGAAGGCCAGAAGTCATTGCAATAACATCCTTGAAGTGCTGAATGTAAAAGACTCTCAATGAAGAATTCTATATTCAGCGAAACTAAGCTTCAAAAATAAAGGAGAAATTGAAACATTCCCAGATGAAGAAAAATTGAAAAAAAAATGTTGTTAGAACACATAACCTATCAAAAATATTAAAGAGAGTCCTTCAGATTGACATTAAAAATGCTAAATAGTAACTTGAATCTACATAAAAAATAAAAATCACTGCTGATACAGGTTAGCCATCAACAAAGTAAGTCAATATATTTAAAATGATTGAAGTAATACAAAATACCTTGTCTGGTCTTAATGGAAATAAATCAGAAATCAATAACAGAAGAAAAGTTCAGTAAATTACAAGTATTTGAAAATTCAGCCACAAACGCATAAATAAGCAATGAGAGAAAAAAATCACAAGGGAAATTTAAAAATACTTTGAGATGAATAAAATAAATCAAAACATATCAAAAGTTACAGAATGAAGCTAATATTTTAAAAATGTATTTCTATAAATGCATAATAAAAGGACCAAATGAATGACCCAATTTTTCAACTAAAGAAATATAAAAAGCAAGAGTAAACTAAACCAAAATCAAGCATAAAAAATTAACAATTTGATCATTTAATAGTAGACAATAAAAATGTAATTAAAAAATCAATAAAACTAAAATTTTGTGCTTTGAAAAATTGACAAAATTTTATCTGTACTGAACAAGAGAATTAGACAAGTCCCAAAGAACTAAAATTAGAAATACAAGAGGTAACATTACTACAGAATTTAGATTGAGTTAATCAAATTAAATTGATTAGAAGGGAAGACTAAAAACAATTGTATCACAAAATTAGATAGCCTAGATGAAATGGACAAATTACTAGAAAAAGATACTACCAAAACTGACCCAAGAAAAAAAAAAATAGTCTGAAAAGACTAATAACAAGTATAACAGATATAAAACAAGAAAATAATTAAGTTAATAAGATGGTTTCTCAGGTGAAATCTACTAAATATATAAGTTAGAATTAATATTTATGCTTCAAAAACTCTTTCTAATTTGCAGGATGAGGGAGTATTTCCTAACTTATTCTATGAGGCCAGTGTTACCCTGATTTCAAAAACAGAGAAGGAGGTCCTAAGAAAAGAAAACCTACAGATTAACATTACTTATGAATTTCTACATAAAAATATTCAACAAAAGTACTAACAAACTTATTTGAGTGACATTTAAAATAATTACATAGTATAACTAAGTGGAATTTATTCAAGCAATTCAAAAATGTTCAAAATACAAAAATCGGTCAGTTTGATACAATGTATTAATAGACTGTAAGAAAAAACTCAATACAGACAAAAAATTTGATAAAATTCAACTTTTTCTTGTAATAAAATTACTCAATGAAAATAGAAAGGAAGTAAGGACAAAAAGCACATATGAAAAACCTACAGATACTATCATAGTAGTTCAATAGTTAAAGCTTTTTTTCCTAAGATTAGGTAAAAGATAAGAATGGCCAGCCTTGCCACTTTAATTAAACATTGTAGTGGAGGTTACAGTAAGAGAAATTAGTCAAGAATATGGAAAAAAATGTATACAGATTGAAAGGAAGAAATAAAACTGTAGCTGACAAAATGTTTTATATATAACATTTTAAGGTGTATACACACACATATCACACACACAATTAGAGCTAATGAACACAAATATCAAGATTGTTAGATACAAGACCAATAAACAAAAATCGATTATATCTCTATAAACGAGCAATAGGCAGGATTCAGTGGCTCATGACCCTAACACTTTGGGAGACTGAGGCAGGTGGATTAGATGAGGTCAGGAGTTCAAGACCAGCCTGAACAACACGATGAAATTCTGTGTCTACTAAAAATACAAAAATTAGCTGGGCATGGTGATATGCACTTGTAATTCAAGCTACTCAGGAGGCTAAGGAAGGAGAATCACTTGAACCCAGAAGGCTGGGGTTGCAATGAGCCGAGATCCTGTCACTGTACTCCAGCCTGGGAGACAGAGTAAGACTTTGTCTCAAACAAACTAGCAATAAGTAATTCATCAATAAAATTAAATAATTTCATTTATAATAATATCAAAAATATAATATTTTGGAATAAATATAATAAAAGAAGTACAAGATTTTTACACTGAAATGTAAGAAGCCATTGAAAATTTTTAATAAGATCTAAATAAGTGAATAAAATATTCCATGGTCATGAATTGGTAGACAATATTACTAAGATCATAATGCTGCCCAAATTGATCTACATATTCAATAAGCTCCCTATCAATATCCCAATATGCTTTTTTTGTTTGCAGAAATTGAGACACTAATTATAAAATTAAAATGCAATGAACCCAGAATAAACAAAACAATTTTGAAGAAGCAGAACAAAAAGGAGTCACATTTCCCAATTTTAAAACTTACCTAAATTTTCAGTAATCAAGATAGTGTTTGATAAGGCATAGGAAAAACATAGGTCAATGGAATAGAATTGAAAGTCCAGAAGTCAAGTCATATATTAATAGCCAATTGATTTTTGGCAAGATCTTCAATATGGAAAAAACAATGCTTTCAATAGAGAGTACTGGGAAAACTAGATACACACATAAGTATAAAGCTGGCCCCCTACCTTATATCATATAAAAAATTAATTCAAAATGGATCAAAGACTGAAATGAAAGAGCTAACACTATAAAACTTCTATAAGAAAATGTAGGTATACATTTTTTGGGAACTTGGATTAGGTAATGGCTTCTCAGGCACCTAAGGCAGAAACAACCAAATAAAAGATAAAGTGGACTTCATAAAATTAATAGCTTTTGTTCTTTAAATCAGCTATAAAGTGAAAAGGCAGTATGCAAAATGGAAATAATTTTTTGAAAATCATTATATCTGATGTGTGTCATTGGCAGAACATATAAATAATTCTTACAACAATAACAACAAAAATGTCCAAAAGATTTGAATAGTCATTCCTGCAAAGAAGATATACAAATAACCTGTTAGAACATAAACAGATGTTTAATATCACTAGTCATCAGGAAAATGCAAATCAAAATTTTGAGATACTATTTCATACCCATGAATAAGACAATAACATGTTTTGATGCAAATGTAGAGAAATGGGTACACTCATACACTACTTATGAAACTGTAGATTTATACAACCATTTGGGGAACAGTATGGCACTCTCTCAAAAAGTTAAAAATAGTGTCAGGCTCATTTCTGTAGTCTCAGGAACTCAGGAGGCTGAAGTGGGAAGATCACTTGAGACCAGGATATGAAGGCTGTAGTGAGCCAAGATTGTATCACTGAACTCCAGGCTGCCTGACAGAGATAAACCTCA
>NW_016107361.1:8220694-8227965 GCF_001604975.1 Cebus imitator | reverse complement strand
AAAAAAAAAAAAGTAATAAAATAATAATACCTGCTAAAACATGCATGAAGATTATTATATTAAGGAAAGCAGTAAGGTGCAAAAAAGCCAAGTATGCATCTATGTTTATGAACTGCCAAGAATAGGTGAATTCCTGGAGGTAAGTCTATTACTGGTTGCTAGGGGATGGGGCAGAAGGGAATGAAAGTGACTGCTACTTTGTTGCGATTTTTGGGGGGCTGACGAAAATATTCTAAAATTGGATAATGGTGACAGTTGTACAAATTTGATAAACATATTTTAAAAAACAGCGAATTGTATTTAAAAGGATAAAGATTAGAATATGTAAATTATATCTCAAAAAAATCAACTTTATTCTGGTATAATTTACATAGAACAATTTTATATTTTTAGCACACAAAATGTTGAGACATACATACACTTCTGTAACCAACACCCCAGATGTCTCCATTATCCCAGAAAGTTCCCCTTTACCACTTTGTAGTGAAAATCTAATCACCCCTTGGGCTTTATACCACATATTACATTTACTCAACTTTCAATTCTTACAGGTTATATAAACATGTATATGCTCCATTTATTTAGTTTTAAAATCTCTTTTATGAATGTTTTGTGGTTTTCAATGTATAGGTCTTGCACATCTATTATTAAATTTCTCTAAATATTTCATAGTTTTGATGTCATTTTAAACACTGTATTTGTAAATTAACTTTCTGATTGTTTAATGCTAATATATGAAAATTGAATTGTTTTTATTTTATATATTTATCTAGTATCCTGTAGCCTTCTTAACTCAGTTATTAGTTCTTATGGCTTCTTTTTTACTGTGGAAGATTCCGTAGAAGTTTTTCATAGATGATTATGTTATCTATAATTAAAGACAGTTTTATTTATTCCTTTCCAAATCCACACGCATCTTATTTCTTTTAAATCTGTTGACTCATAGTGGGCTTTTTGTTTTGTTTTCATACTAAAAGTTTGTGTACCTTGTTGTATAGTCCATGTGTGCTTGCAAAGAACTACTATTGGGTGTAGTTTTCTGTAAATGTCAATAAGGTCTTTTTGTTACATAGTTTTTTCCAGTGACTTTCTGTTAGTTATCCTATAATTTAAGAGAAGATATATTGAAACTGCTAATATAATTGTACATTTTTCACTCTATTAGCTTTTTTCATTATTTCTTGTTTTTTAAAGGCCTTTTATTAGGTTTAATAAGATAACTCCCCTAATGAAATCATTATGACCCCTAGACAAACTGATTGCTTTATTACTATGGAATAACTTTCTTCATCTTTAGTAATATGTCTTGCTTTGTCTATCATTAATATAGCCACTCTAGATTTTTTTTTAATTAGCAGTAGTGTTTTTCTATCTATAATTTTAACTTATCTGTGGCTTGTTTTTTATCTATTATTTTAACTTATCTGTGGCTTTATATTTAGTTCCTTGAAGATACCACATAGTTGGGTGCAGTGGTTTTAAAACGTGATTATAAATTATTTTATATTCTTCCTTTCAAGAGTTGGAGTCTAAAGCTCTTCTTTAGTATAGACTGTACTTAGTTACTCATTTTTAACAAATTGAATAATGTAGACATGGTGGTGTGAGACTTTAGAAACTAGGTCATAAAAGGCACTGAAGCTTCCTTCTTGCTCTATCTTATATAGCTCATTCTGGGGAAACTATTTGCTTTATCACAATGACATTCAGGGAGCATTGTGGAAAATTTCATGTAGTAAGGACTTGAGGAATCCTGCCAACAAGTGGATCTTCCAGCCTCTGTCAAGCCTTTCAGGGATGATAGTACTGGTCAAGAACTCAATTGCAACCTCACAAGAGTCTGTGAGCCAAAACCTCCCAGTACAGCTGCTTCCAGTTTTCTGATCCAAGAAAATATATGAGATATAATATTACAATTGTTGTTTTAACATGCAAGTTTGAGGGTAATTTATTATACAGCAATACATGCTAAAGCAGTGTTTTTCTATTTTATTCAACATAACAATCTTAATATTTAATTGGTTTCTTCAGACCATTGGCATTTAGTGTGATTATCAATATGATTGGGCTTAAATCCACCATATTGCTAGTTGTAGTCTCTTTCTCCCTCTTGTTGCAATCCAGGAACATGAAATACACCTTTATCATTCAGATCTTCTTTCACTTCCCTCAGCAATTTTTTTCTTGTCAGATTAAAAGTTTCCAATATTTTCAATAAATTCATTCCTAAATAGTGTATCAGTTTTGACTATTGCAAACATTATTTTTAACTTGTATTTTTCAACCCTTTGTTTGTGGTATATAAAACTACAATTGAATTTTGTGTATTGTCTATACATAAAGATGTCTTAAAGTAACATTAAGATAGGAAAAAAAGTTAATTTCTTTTATGTCACTCCTTTTTCAATAAGTTTGTTATTTTTATTTGAATTTTCTGTCAAGGAAAATTTATTGCTTTAGTCCTGTGTCCTGACAGCATACAATGAATGTTGTGAGGACCTTCTAAAAACAGTGATCCTGCTTTGTATCATTACTACTTAAAGAAATAGGCCAGTGGGAAGGATTTCAGGTTAGAAGGTGACAGGTGTGATAGCTCTGTATTTGGTTAGCCTTTTATCAGATATTACCCAAACTAAGTCATAAAATATTATAACCTGCCTATATGTAGAATGACATTGTCTTAATTCTTTGGGAAACCACTGGCCAGTTTCATGTTGAATGTATGGCAATGTGGCATTAAAATGGGTATGCAAGTATATTTAGTATATATCTCTAAACACACATCTCTTATTTCTTTTATTGCCAAAAAGGTGAGAAGTATCTGTAATTTCTTCTTATTGCCCTAACTCCTACAGTTCTGAAAAATTATCTGCAGGCATTCTTATTTGCCTAAGAATCAAAAAGACAGGCATTTTATAAAAATGAAGGTTCCTATTCATGGAATAGCCACTATAGAGCTATTTTTCTAGGCAATATTTATTTTTTCCAAAAATTAAATGAGCGTTTATTTCTTAAAAACTTGGAAAACATTTTTGTGATTAAAAAGCAATATTTCTCACCACTCCTATTCAATATAGTATTGTAAGTTCTAGCCAGAGCAATCAGGCAAGAAAAAGAAATAAAGGGTATTCAATTAGGAAAGGAGGAAGTAAAATTGCCTCTATTTGCAGATGACATGATTGTATATTTAGAAGACCCCATTGTCTCAGCCCCAAATCTCCTAAAACTGATAAGCAACTTCAGCAAAGTCTCAGGACACAAAATCAATGTGCAAAAATCACAAGCATTCCTGTACACCAATAGCAGACTTAAAGAGACCCAAATCAAGAATGAATTGCCATTCACAATTGCTACAAAGAGAATAAAATACCTAGGAATATAACTAACAAAGAATGTAAAGGACCTCTTCAAGGAGAATTATAAACCACTGCACAATGAAAAAAGAGAGGACGCAAGCAGATGGAGAAACATTACATGCTCATGGTTAGGAAGAATCAATATTCTGAAAATGGCCATACTGCCCAAAGTAATTTACAGATTCAACGCTATCCCCATCAAGCTACCAATGGCCGTCTTCACAGAACTTGAAAAAAACACCTTAAACTTCATCTGGAACCAAAAGAGTGCCCACATAGCCAAGTCAATTCTAAGCAAAAAGAACAAAGTGGGAGGCATCACACCACCTGACTTCAAACTATACGACAAGGCTACAGTAATCAAAGCAGCATGGTATTGGTACCAAAACAGAGATATAGAACAATGGAACAGAACAGGGGCCTCGGAGGCAACAGCAGATCTCTACAACCATCTGATGTTTGACAAACCTGACAAAAACAAGCAATGGGGAAAGGATTCCCTGTTTAATAAATGGTATTGGGAAAACTGGCCAGCCATGTGCAGAAAGCAGAAACTGGACCACTTCCTGACACCTTACACTAAAATTAACTCCAGATGGATTAAAGACTTAAACATAATACCCAACACCATAAAAACCCTAGAAGAAAACCTAGTTAAAACCATTCAGGACATAGGCATAGGCAAGGACTTCATGACCAAAACACCAAAAGCATTGGCAACAAAAGCCAAAATAGACAAATCAGACCTAATCAAACTCCACAGCTTCTGCACAGCAAAAGGAACAGTCATTAAAGTGAATTGGCAACCAACAGAAGGGGAAAAAATTTTTGCAATTTACCAATCTGACAAACGGCTGATATCGAGAATTTACAAAGAACTAAAACAGATTTACAAGAAAAAAACAAAGAAGCCCATTCAAAAGTGGGTGAAGGATATGAACAGACACTTTACAAAAGAAGACATATATGAGGCCAACAAACATATGAAAAAATGCTCCTCATCACTGGTCATTAGAGAAATGCAAATCAAAACTACATTGAGATACCGTCTCATGCCAGTTAGAATGGCAATCATTAAAAAATCCATAGACAACAGACGCTGGAGAGGATATGAAGAAATAGCAACACTTTTACACTGTTGGTGGGAGTGTAAATTAGTTCAACCATTGTGGAAGATAGTGTTGTGATTCCTCAAGGACCTAGAAATAGAAATTCCATTTGACCCAGCGATCCCATTACTGGGTATACATCCCAAGGATTATAAATTGTTCTACTATAAGGACACATGCACACGAATGTTCATTGCAGCACTGTTTACAACAGCAAAGACTTGGAACCAACCCAAATGCCCACCAATATAGACTGGACAGGGAAAATGTGGCACGTACACACCATGGAATACTATGCAGCCATAAAAAAACGATTAGTTTGCGTCCTTTGTAGGGACATGGATGAACCTAGAAACCATCTTTCTCAGCAAACTGACACAAGAACAGAAAATCAAACACCACATGTTCTCACTCATAGGTGGGTGTTGAATAATGAGAACACACGGACACAGGGAGAGGAGCATCACACACTGGGGTCTGTGGGGGGGGGATTAGGGGAGGGACAGTGGGGTATGGGGAGTTGGGGAGGTATAACATGGGAAGAAATGCCAGGTATAGATGATGGGGAGGAAGGCAGCAAACCACACTGCCATATGTGTACCTATGCAACAATCTTACATGTTCTTCACATGTACCCCAGAACCTAAAATGCAATTTTAAAAAAGCAACATTTCAGTTCATCTAGGTAGGAGTTTAAAGGAAAATGTTTCTTTGTTGGTCTCCCATATATATAAAATAGATTACATATCAAACAATCTGTTGTTTAAATTAAATAAGTCTCATGAAATGTAAACCATCTAATATAATATTTTGTCTAAAGGATATAGAGTTCATAATTTTAATTTTTGTTAATTTAGGCTTGTTTTCAATTGTTCAGCATTTATATTACAGACAATATGAATCTAACTACTTACATGTACAAATATCTACAAAAAACAGAGCTTATATCCAACATTTAAAAAATGAAAGCCTCATGCAAACTTCTAGAATAATTTATATAATTACAGAACTAATAATTTCAAATGGATTATTTTAGGTCTCCAAATTTAAGTCTCTAAATGTCCAAATTATAGCTGTATTGTTAAATAGATGGATAAAGAGACATATTTAGTTTTCTTAAAGCAAACATTTATTTAGAAAATAGCAAACTCATGAAACATAGAATATAATCTTCCACTTCTATCTCCAAGTGCTCATATGTTGCCACATAGAGAAAAAGATTAAGGATATACTTGGAAAGTAGTTGAATATAATTAAATCAAAGATGAATATGATTGCTCAGTTTTACCACATCTTCTGCAACCCCCTCCTTTACATGGAGAGGAGTGTTTTATCTCTTTCTTTCTTTATTTTTAGAAGCGTTTATTTTAAGAAATATCATAATTATTTAGTAGTTAAAAAATAAAGAGAAAACATATGACCTAATATACTCATCATTCAGATTTAACAAACATCGACATGTTGTCACATTTGTTTCTAAACCTTAAAACAAACAACACAGAATGTTATCAGCACAGCCAAAGTTACTTCCTACATATTCTCTTTTCTTTCTCCTATTCTTTTCTTTTTTTTGGGGTCAAGGTCCTTGTTTATTTATTTATTTATTTATTTATTTATTTATTTATTTTTATTATTATACTTTAAGTTCTGTGATACATGTACAGAACATGAAGGTTTGTTACATAGGTATACAAATGCCATGGTGGTTTGCTGCACCAATCAACCCGTCATCTACTTTAGGTATTTCTCTTAATGTTATCCCTCCCCTAGCCCTATACACCATTACTGGGTCTGGTGTGTGATGTTCCCCTCTCTGTGTCCATGTGTTCTCATTCTTCAACAACCACTTATGATTGAGAACATGTGGTGTTTGGTTTTCTATACTTGTGTTAGTTTGCTAAGAACAATGATTTCCAGCTTCATCCATGTCCCTCCAATGACATAAACTCCTCCTTTTTATGGCTGCATTGTATTCCATGGTATATATTTGCCACATTTTCTTTATCCAGTCTATCATTGATAGACACTTGGGTTGGTTCCAAGTCTTTGCTATTGTGAATAGCACTGCAATAACCATATGTGTGCATGTATCTTTAAACTAGAATGATTTATAATCCTTTGAGTGGATTACTCAGGAATGGGATAGCTGGGTCAACGGTATTTCTAGTTCTAGATCCTTGAGGAATCTCCACACTGTGTTCCACAATGGTTGAACTAATTTACGCTCACACCAACAGTGTAAAAGCATTTTTAATTCTCCATATCCTCTCCAGCATCTGTTGTTTTCTGATGTTTTAATGATAGCCATTCTAAATGGTATGAGGTGTTATCTCAATGTGGTTTTGATTTGCATTTTTCTAATGACCAGTGATGATGAGCATTTTTTCATATGTTTGTTGGCCACATAAATGTATTCTTTTGAAAAGTGTTCATATCCTTCACCTACTTTTTGATTTTTTTTTCTTGTAAATATGTTTAAGTTCTTTGTAGATTCAGGATGTTAGCCCTTTGTCAGATGGGTAGCTTTAAAAAAATGTTTCCTATTCTGTTGGTTGCTGGTTCACTCTAATGATTGTTTATTTTGCTGTGCAGAAGCTCTTGAGTTTAATTAGGTCACATATGTCCACTTTGGCTTTTGTTGCCATTGCTTTTGGTGTTTTAGTCATGAAGTCTTTGCCCATGCCTATGTCCTGAATGGTATTGCCTAGGTTTTCTTTTAGGGTTTTTATGGTTTTGGGTCTTACATTTATGTCTTTATAAGGTGTAAAGAGAGGTTAAGTTCCAGTTTTCTGCATATGGCTAGCCA
>NW_016107361.1:8213746-8220429 GCF_001604975.1 Cebus imitator | reverse complement strand
TGGCTCCATATGAAATTTAAAGTAGTTTTTTTCTAATTTGTGAAGAAAGTCAATGGTAGCTTGATGGAGATAGCACTGAATCTATAAATTACTTTGGGCAGTGTGGCCATTTTCATGATATTGATTCTACCTATCAATGAGCATGGAATGTTTTTTCATTTGTTTGTGTCCTTTCTTATTTCCTTGAGCAATAGTTTGTAGTTGTCTTTGAAGAGGTCCTTCATATCTCTTGTAAGTTGTATTTTTAGGTATTTTATTCTCTTTGTGTCAGTTGTGAATGAGAGTTCACACATGATTTGGCTCTCAGTTTGTTATTGATGTATAGGAATGCTTGTGATTTTTGCATACTGATTTTGTATCCTGAGACTTTGCTGAAGATGCTTATCAGCTTAAGGTGATTTTGGGCTGAGATGACGGGTTTTCTAAACACACAATCATGTCATCTATAGACAAATAGAAAAAAATTGACTTCCTGTCTTTCTATTTGAACACCTTTCTTTCTTTCTCTTGCCTGTTTTCCCTGGCCAGAATTTCTTAAACTATGTTGAAGAGGAGTGGTGAGAGTGGCCATCCTTGTCTTGTGCCAGGATTCAAAGGGAATGCTTCCAGCTTTTGCCCATTCAGTATAATATTGGCTGTGAGTTTGTCACAAATTGGTCTTTTTATTTTGAGATACATTTCATCAATACCTAGTTTATTGAGAGTTTTTAGCATGAAGTGGTGTTGAATTTTATGGAATGCCTTTTCTGCATCTATTGAGATAATCATGTAGTTTTGTACTTGGTTCTGTTTTTGTGATGGATTATGTTTATTGATTTGTGTATGTTAAACCACCCTTATATCCCAGGGATGAAGCCAACTTGATCATGGTATATAAGCTTTTTGATATGCTGCTGGATTCAGTTTGCCAGCATTTTATTGAGGATATTAGCCTCAATGTCCATTATGGATATTGGCCTGAAATTTTCTGTTTTTGTTGCGCCTCTGCCAGGTGTTGGTATCAGGATGATACTGGTCTCATGAAATGAGTTAAGGAGGATTCCCTCTTTTTCTATTCTTTGGTCAGTTACAGAAGGAATCATACCGGCTCCTCTTTGTACCTCTGGTAGAATTCATCTGTGAATCCATCTGGTCTTGGGCTTTTTTTGCTTGGTAGGCTATTAATTATTGCCTCAATTTCAGAACTCGTTATTGGTCTATTCAGGGATACGACTTCTTCCTGATTTAGTCTTAGGAGTGTGTATGTGCCCAGGAAATATCCATTTATTCTAGATTTTCTAGTTAATTTGCATAGAGGTGTTTATGGTATTCTCTGATGGTAGTCTGCATTTATGTGGGATCAGTGGTAATATCCCCCCTTTATCATTTTTTATTGTGTCTATTTTATTCTTCTCTCTTTCTTTCTCTATTAAGCTAGCCAGCAGTCTATCTCATTTGTTAATGCTTTCAAAAACCATCTTCTGGTTTAACTTTTTTTTGAAGGCTTTTTCATGTCTCTGTCTTCTTCAGTTCTGCTCTGATCTTAATTATTTCTTGTCTTCTGCTAGCTTTTGAATTTTTGTCCTCTTTTTTCTCAGTTATTTTCATGGAGATGCTAGGATGTCGATTTTTAATTTTTCCTTTCTCCTGTGGGAACTTAGTGCTATAAATTTCCCTCTAAACACTGCTTTCACTCTGTTTCAGAGATTCTGGTACATTGTGTCTTTTTCTCAATGGTTCCAAAGAAATTATTTATTTCTGCCTTAATTTAATTATTTGCCCAGTAGACATTCAGGAGCAGCTTGTTCAGTTTTCTTGCAGTTGTGCGGTTTTGAGTGAGTTTCTTAATTCTAAGTTCAAATTTGATTGCACTGTGATATGAGAGACTGTTTGTTATGATTTCCATTCTTTTGCATTTGCTGAGGATTGTTTTACTTTCAATTATGTGGTCAATTTTAGAATAAGTACAAAATGGTGCTGAGAAGAATGTATATTCTGTTGATTTTGGATGGCGAGTTCTTTAGATATCTATTAGGTCCGCTTGGTCCAGAGCTGAATTCAAGTCCTTAATATCCTTGTTAATATTCTATATCATTGACCTGTCTAATATTGACAATGGAGTGTTAAAGTCTCCCATTAATATTCTTTGGGAGTCTACGTCTCTTTGTAGGTCTCTAAGAACTTGCTTTATGTATCTAGGTGCCCCAGTATTGAGTACATGTATATTTAAGATAGTTAGTTCTTCTTGTTGCATTGATCCCTTTACTATTATGTAGTGCCCTTCTTTGTCTTTTTGAACTTGGTTGAGTTAAAGTCCATTTTATCAGAGACTAGGATTGCCACCCCTGCTTTTTTTTTTGGCTTTCCATTTTCTTGGTAAATATTCTTCCATCCCTTTATTTTGAGCCTATGTATGTCTTTACACATGAGATGGGTCTCCTGAATACAGCAAACCAATGGGTTTTGACTCTTTTTATTATTATTATTATACTTTAAGTTCTGGGGTACATGTGCAGATCATGCAGGAGGTTTGTTACATAGGTATACATATGACTATCCAATTTGCCAGTCTGTGTCTTTTAATTGAGACATTTAGCATGTTTACATTTAAGGTTAACATTAGACCTGCCTTACAAGAGCTCTTGAAGTAAGCACTAAATATGGAAAGGAAACACTGGTACTAGCCACTGAAAAACATACCAAATTGTAAAGACTGTGGACACCATAAAGAAACTGCATCAACTAAAGGGCAAAATAACCAGCTAGCATTATAATGACAGGATCAAGTTTTCTCTCTTTTATTAAATTCTCCACTTAAAAACAAGTGCAATTCAGTCATATTCAGATCATATTGGCATATATATAAAGCAATTAATTTGCATTTCATCTATTTCAATATAACACACTATTGTTGAGTGTCTTCAGTTGACCAAAACACATACTAAGCATTATGGATAGAAGGATAAATTGTCTCTGCCTCCAGTGACCAAAATGATGTAGTAATCTGATGCACCATGGTAATGAACATTATAAGAAACTTTGATTTTGTTAAATAATTCATATTTTTTCAATTTTTTGAGTTTTTACAAAAAGCTATGAGATATTCAATGCACCCTACTAGGACCTAACGTTTGACTCAAACTGAAAAGTCTCTATTGTTGTTCAATATCAATAACAGGAAAAACACTTGATCTTTTATTATAAGACTTAAGAGTTGCTTAAAAGTTTAGTGATCATTAAAATTCAAATCCTTGGAGCTATAAAATAAAATTATTGCTTTTTCACTATGTAAATTGGTGCATATATTATTTAAACTACTGCTAATTTGTATGCCACATTGAAATAATTGCTCTGGAGTCCATAATATCATTTGTTGAGGAATTAGGATAGCATTGCTTGATTAGATTTCAATTTAATCTTAAAAATTAACCCAAAATTTTCTCCATTTGATTAGACACATGCCTAGATTATAACTAGTAAATGTACATAATATTTTTATATATTTACTACTAGATTAGATTTCAAAATTATTGCAACATTAAACAGGTTATTTTAGGATATATATTTTTTCACATACATCTAATCAATATATCTGTATTAAACACAAAACAGAATAAGTATAATTAAAATATAAGAAAGAAAAATGTTAAAAAGATGAATTTTAAAATAATATTTTAAATAAATGACATTTATTTATTCATTATGAATTATACCAGCAGAGTGTGTTATTTCAAGGTAATTTTATGATGTATACTTCACTGAAAACTACCTGGTTACTGAAAATACAGCTAAACAAGAGATGAGTTCAAAATAATAATGAATTTTGTGGTGATAGATTAATGCTACAAAGAGAAATTAAATAACCAACTGCATTGTATTAAGATAACTGGAACTTTCTACCTTACGTACTAAAAAAAATTACAATTAAAAATTAACATGCAATTTAGCAAATCTTACTCATTTATCTATGTGATATTCTCTGTGTATGCAAAATTTATAATACTTTTGATTAGCTAATAAGTATATGGTTTTAAAACTCATTGATTATACACAGGCATTTTCCTCTCAATATATGATAAACATAGTTTAATAAATATAGATTTTTTCTTGATAAAAATTGTTTCAAGGGAAAATGGCAGATAGGAGACAGAATTATGTGCAGCTTCCATTTACACAGACTGAACAGCCTATAAAGACTCACATCTTGAACTTTTGCTCTGAGAAGTACCACAGTAACACACCAGGAAAGAAAAATAATTTACAGACCCTTTGAAAGAAGCACTTTGCCACTGCAAACTCCCTGAGAAAGCTGAAAAACTATGAGTTCCCAAAGAGAAGAGGGGAAAAATCTGCCTCTGAACACACATGCCTACTGGGGAACCCAAAAATCCAGATCACAGGAGAAGGATTTAACCTTATCTAGAGCTGAAACAGATGTAAGAAGCTGAGCAAATTATAAAAGTAGAAACAGCAGCAGGAAGAGCCCTGTAGGTACTCCTGGTCCCAGCTGGAGCCCAGGGAAGTCCTCTCTCTTTATCTCACAAGGGTCTTTGGGGAGGGCAGCCAGCAGATTCAGGATAAGCCAAAGGGTATAGAAAGCTTCTAGTTCAACTATGTAATGATTTCCACTGAGCATGAATTTTCCTGAGCAGAATTCAGGGGGGCAAAAGGGAAGTGCAGATAAAAGTGCAGAAGCCACAGCTGATGGTGCCGGCAGGTTGAGAGGGGTGAGGCCTGAGAGCCCTGCTTGCTTTCTCAGAAGGGAGGCTTAAAGCCTGGGGCAAGATCTCACCCCTGTGCATCAGCTGCTTGGATATATACTCAGTACTGTTGGCAGGGCACAGTGAAAGTGAGACTTGCCTTGCTGGCTGCATAGGAGATGGGTGAGGTCTGTCACTACCAGCTTTCCCCCACTTTCCTGGAGACCTGAATGATGCAGCAGAGACAGCCATAATCCTTCTTGGAACATAACTCAATTGGCCTGAAAACCAACTCCCTACATCACCCTCAGTGGCCACAGGAAACCCAACCCAAGGAGTGTCTGAGCTCAAACAAGCCTAACCCTGCCCCCACCTAATGGTTTTTCTCTTTCAGCTCTGGTAGCTCAAGACAAAAGACATAAAAGTCTTGGTAGCTCTGTGGCCCAGCCCATTACCTGAGACATCTGAATACTCATCCCGGATAATATATGACAAGATTATATACTTTTTCTAGTACTGCAGCTCATGCTCTGTTGAAAGTGCCATCTCCTGACTGGAGGCCAACCAACTCTAGCCATTACAGCAACTTGTAACGGAAAATCCCTGTTATAAAGAAAGAGAAAACAACAGGTATTTCCACCACCTACAACATCCTGGCTAACTAGAGGTCTTTACTCTGTCTACATGACAATTTCACTGCTAGCACAACCAGTATTAAAGAAAACTAGTGCACTAAGCAAAGATACAGCCAAAGACTCCCACAGAGTTGACTTTGCCCCTGCCACTTCCACTGGAGCATGTGCTGGTGGTATTCATGGCTTGGAGACCCGAAGATAAAACGCATTGTGGGACTCTTTGCAGATGTTCCCCAGCACCAGCTCAGAGCCCAGTAGCCCTGCTGGGTGGCTAGACCCAGAAGGGCAATAACAATTATTGTAGTCCAGCTCTCAAGAAGACCCATCCTTAGGGTAAGGGAGAGAGCAGTACACCAAGGCATCACCCCATGGGACAAAAGATTCTGAACAGCAGCCCTTGAGTTCCAGATCCTTCCATCAAAAAAGTCTACCCAAATGAGAAGATACCCAAAAAATAATTCTGGGAATATAATAAAACAGTGTTCTATAACACCCACAAAAGTTTACACTAGCTCTCCAGCCGTGGATCCAAACCAAGAAGAAATCTCTGAATTTCCAGAAAAAGGAACTCAGAAGGTTGATTACTAAGCTACCCAAGAAGGTACCAAAGAAAGGTAACAACTAACTTAAATATATTTTTTAAAATTACAGGATATGGATGAAAAAGTCTCCAGAAAGATATATATCATAAAGAAAAGATAATCACAACCTCTTGAAATGAAAGACACATTTAGAAAAATGCAAAATACACTGGAAAGTTTCAACAATAAAATCAAACAAGTAGACGAAAGAATTTCAGAGCTCCGAAGACGTGGCTTTTGAATTAACACAATCCAACAAAGACAAAGAAAAAAAAATTTTAATGCACAAAGCCTCCAAGAAATATGGAATCATGTTAAATCACCAAATATAAGAATAATTGGTGTTCCAGAGGAAGAATAAAAGCTTGGAAAACTTATTTGAGGAAATAATCAGGGAAAACAACCTTGGTCTTTCTAGAGATCTAGATATCTAAATATGAGAAACTGAATTAGCACCAAAGTAATTCAATACAAAAACTACCATCAATGAGGCACCTAGTGATCAGGTTATCTAAAGTAAAGACAAAGGAAAGAATCTTAAGAGCTTTGAGGCAAAACCATCAGGTAACCTGTAAAGGAAAACCTATGACATTAACAGCAGATTTCTCAGCAGAAAACTTGCAACCAGAAAAGATTAAGCTCCTATTCTTTGCCTCTTGAAACTGGATAGGAAAAATGTGGCACATATACACCATGGAATATTATGCAGCCATCAAAAACAATGAGTTTGTGTCCTTTGTGGGGACATGGATGAACCTGGAAACCATCATTCTCAGCAAACTGACAGA
>NW_016107361.1:8133182-8212926 GCF_001604975.1 Cebus imitator | reverse complement strand
TAAAAAAAAAAAAAAAGCAGGAATTTATATAATGATACAAGTATCAATCCAACAGGAAAATATCACAATCCTAAATATATATGCATGTAACACAGGACCTCCCAAATTTATAAAACAATTACTGCCATACCTAAGACATGAGATAGATGACAACAAAATAATAATGGTGAACTCTAATACTCCACTGACAGCACTAGACATGTCATTGAGAAAGGAAGTCAACAAATAAATAATGAACTTAAATTATACCCTAGAAGAAATGGACTTAATAGACATTTACAGAGCATTCTATCCAACAACTGTAGAATATACATTCTATTCATCAGCACATGAAGCATTCTCCAAGAGAGACAATATGATAGGCCAAAAAAAACAAGTCTCAGTAAATGTAAGAAACTCAAAATCATATCAAGTAAGTACTCTTTCAGACCACAGTGGGATAAAATTGGAAACTATCTCCTAAAGGAACCCTCAAAACTATAGAAATACATGGAAATTAAATCATCTTCTCCTGAATGATCCCTGCATCAACAATGAAATCAAGATGGAAAATAAAAAATTCCTTGTACTAAACAATAATAGCGACACAACCTATCGAAACCTCTGGGACACAGCAGAAGTGGTGCTAAGAGGAAATTTCATAGTATATGCCTACATCAAAAAGTCTGAAAGAGCACAAATAGAAAATCTAAGCTCATACCTCAAGGAGCTAGAGAAACAAGAACAAACCAAACCCAAACCCAGCAGAATAAAAAATAAATAAATAAAGATGAGAGTAGAACCAAATGAAATTGAAACAAAAAGAAAATACAAAAAATAAATAAAAAGCTGGTTCTTTGAAAATATAAACAAAATCAATAGACTAATAGCAAGATTAACCAAGAAGAGACAAGATCCAAATAAGCTTAATTAGAAATGAAATGGAAGATACTACAACCAATACCACAGAAATACAAAACATAATTTAAGGCCACTACAAACACCTTTATACACACAAACTAGAAATCTTAGAGGAGACAGATAAATTCCTGGAATTATGCAACCCTCCTAGATTAAATCAAGAAGAACTAGAAACTCTGAACAGACTAATAACAAGTAGTGATACTGAAACAGTAATTAGAAAATTGCCAAGAAAAAGGAAAATCCAGGAATACATGGACTCACAGCTAAATTCTCTCAGATTTTCAAAGAGGCCGTGGCAGGATTCCTATTGAAACTCTTCCAAAAAATAAAGAAAAAGGGAATCCTCTTTAAATCATTCTGTGAAGTTAGTATAACCCTGATACCAAAACCAGGAAAGGACATAAAAAAACAAAACAAAAAACTACAGATCAATATCCATAATGAACATAGGTACAAAAATCTTCAACAAAGCACTAGCTAACTGAATCCAGCAGTATATCAAGAATGTAATACATCATGATCAACTGAGTTTCATAAGAGGGATACAGACTCAGTTTAACATACACAAGTCAATAAATATAATACATTATATAAACAGAAGTAAAAACAAAAATTATATGATCATCTCCATAGATGCAGGAAAAGAATTTGCCAAAATACAGCATCCCTTTATGATTAAACCCTCACCAAAACTGGCATAGAAGGGACATACTTTAAGATCATAAAAGCCATTTAGGGCATAGCAACAGCCAACATTATACTGAATGGGGAAAAGTTGAAAGCACTTTTCCTGAGAAATGACACAAGACAAGGATGCCCACTTTCACCACTTCTATTTGACATAGTACTGTAAGTCCTAGCCAGAGCAATCAGATAAGAGAAAATAACGAAGAGCATTCAAATCAGGAAAGAGAAATCAAACTGTCACTGTTAGCCAATGAGATGATCATATACCTAGAAAACCCTAAAGACTTATCCAAAAAGTTTCTAGATATGATAAATGAATTCAGTAATGTTTCAAAATACAAAATCATTGTACACAAATCAGTAGCACTGCTATGCACCAACAGTGACCAAGCTGAGAATAAATATATATATATATATATATATATATATATACACACATATAAACTCATTTAGCCATAACTGTGAAAAATAAATAAAACACTTAGGAATACACCTAAACAAGGTGAAAGATCTCTACAAGAAAAACTGTAAAACTGCTGAAAGAAATCATCAATGACACAAACAAATGGAAACACATCCCATGCTCATGGATGGGTAGAATCAATATTGTGAAAATTACCATACTACCAAAAGCAATCTACAAATTCAATGCAATTCCTACCAAAATACTATTATCATCCTTCACAGAACTAGAAAAAAATGAATCCTAAAATTAATGTGGAACCAAAAAATGGCCTACATAGCCAAAGCAAGACTAAACAAAAAGAGTAAATGTGGAGGTATCACATTACCTGACTACTAGCTATCCTACAGGCTATAGTTATCAAAACAGCATAGTTCTGTTATATAAATAAGCAGATAGACCAATGTAGCAAAACAGAGAACACAGAAATAAAGCCAAATACATATAGCCAACTGATCTTCAACAAAGCGAACAAAAACATAAAGTGGGGAAGGACACCCTTTTCAACAAATTGTGCTGGGATATTTGGGTAGCAACATGTAGGAGGATGAAACTGGACTCTAATATTTAACCTTGTACAAAAAATTAACATAAGATGGATCAAAGACTTAAATCTAAGACCTAAAACCATAAAAGTTCTAGAAGATAACATCGGAAAAACTCTTCTAGTCATTATCTTAGGCAGAGTTCATGACCGATAACCCAAAAGCAAATGCAACAGAAACAAAGATAAATGGGAATTAATTAAACTAAAAAGCTTCTGCACAGCAAAATAAATATCAGCAGAGTAAACACACAACCCAAAGAGTAGGAGAAAATATTTGCAAACTGAGGTTTGGATAAAGGACAAATATCCAGATTCTACAAAAATCTCACAACAAATCAGACATAAAAACAAACAATTCCATCAAAATGTGGGCTAAGGACATGAATAGACAATTTTCAAAAGAAGCTATATAAATTGCCACCAAATATATGAAAAAATACTCAACATCACTAATTATAAGGGGAACTCAAATCGAAACCAGCATACAATATCACCTTACTCCTGCAAAAATGACCATAATTTAAAATAAAAAAATAATAGATATTAGTGTGGATGTAGTGAAAAAGGAACACTTTTACGCTGCTGGTGGGAATGTAAACTAGTATAACAACCATGAAAAACAATATGGAGACTCCTTAAGTAACTAAAAGCAGAACTACCATTTGATCCATCACTTCCACTACTGGGTGTCTATTAAATAATGGTACTGGAAGCAACCTGGATGGAGCTGGAGACCATTATTCTAAGTGAAGTAACTCAGGAATGTAAAACCAAACATTATATGCTCTCATTTATAAGTGGGAGCTAATTTATAAGAATGGAAAGGCATAAACATAATATAATGGACTCTGAGGACTCAGGGGAGAAGGGTGGGAGGCGGATGGGAGATGAAACTCTGTACATTGGGTATAGTGTACACTGCTTAGGTGATGGGTGGACCCAAATCTCAGAAATCACCACTAAAGAACTAATCAATGTAACCAAACACCACTTGTTCCCCAAAACCTACTGAAATAGTAATAATTAAACTGTTTTAAAACTTTTTTTCTATCTCTAAGGTGCCTGAGGTATGTCTAGGAATAGAAGAAGATTCAGGATTTACTTAGAATGTATCTGAATATCATTAGATTAAGTGACGAATCTGATGTCTCAATTATTTTTTAAAATAATAATTAGCTTACTGAGTTCCAATTAGTTCTAAATACTTTACCATGTTAGCTCATTTAATACTCACAGAAACTTTATGAGGTACAAACTATTATTATCACCATTTACAGGTAGAAAAACTGACTTTTAGATATAGATAAAATTTCTTTTGATCATATGTTCCAGTAATATTTCTTATACTCTTTTCTTGGAAGCAATTACTAATGTAAGTTTGGTATATATTCATTAATTTCATTTTCAATTTTTACATTCAAATGTCTATAAAAATATATCATAGCATGTTTCATGTTTTAATTATAGATATGGTATCAGACTGTGTGTGTAGTTCTGAAAATAAATTTTCTAAAGATATAGAAATATTGAAATATGTCTTGTTTACTCCTTTAAGTTGTTACATTTGAGTTCACGAATTTTAATTTTACAATTAGAGATATGAAAGCTGAGGTATTCTGATTTAATAAAGCTAAGTTATTGAATGAACATTTAGTTTCTCTCAGACTGTCAGTCCAATACCTCTTCTACCACACAGCAACCACTTTCACTTACATCCTGTGTGATGTTGCATGATTCAGCACTCTGAATTTCAGAATTGTCATTAGCAGACCTTCCAGAAGATGATACTCCTGAATTAGATGATCTCTATTTTCAAAAACCTAAAAGTCACAACTCTTATCTACTTGTTTCATCAGGGCTATTTTTAAACATTTCGTTACACATATGTCGGCTCCTTTCTGTTACATTTTGTGCATTTTCTTGAAATCTCTCGTGGTTCTGGCTCATATAAATAGGGAGGAATAAAGATTTGTGAAACTGGTCTGATTCTTCTCACACGTTGATCTGTCCACAGTGCCCTCTAAAAAGCATTCCCAGGGGAGGGGCTTTTCTGTGTACTCTGCTTAATCTCTTCATTTTTACTCAGAGACTAACTTAGCGCTACCAAACAAACAAATGTGACTAAAATATTGCAAATTGTCTTTTTTATTTTACCGTTGTTATAACTGTTCTTTATACAAACTTTTGCATGTGTATGCAGTTTCTTTAGCTTTGTAAAACATTTACAAGAATCTAATAAATGTAATTAATGATAGTTTTCAGTAGTCTTTTCATTATAAATGATTTAAGGCTTATGCATTCATTTTTAACTTCAAACGCAAACCTTGCAAATAATTTTGTGTTGTGAAAAAACTTCTGAATTCAACAAGTACTAGGATTTTTGTTTATTCTTTGAGTGTATTTTTAGTCTCCAGTTTTCTTACAGCCTCTAGTGTCTGATAAATAGCCAGAGGATTAATGTTTAATGAAAGTTAGCTTGTCACCTTCAAAAGGAAACCTCTTCAAATCACAGCCTCTGTATGCCTTGACTATAAAGTAAATTTTAAATAAATACTTTAAAAAAAAGAGAAACTGTTGTCTCTTCAACTATTTGCCTGTTTGTACCAGTTTGTACCCATGTCATACATTCATGCACAAACACATTATATATATATTTATATATATATAATGTAATATACATTATATATGAAATATATAATATTATATAAAAATAACTATATTACATTTGCTTTTGTGGTATCACTAAATTAGCCATATATTCAATATGTCTATAAATATAAATATTATATAACATAATATTTATATAAATATAATCTCATTTATATAAGTATATGTTATATATAATATATAAAATATATATATATAATATATAATTATTATATATATTTATATTTGCTTACATATATATGTGCATATAAATGTGTGTACATAAATGTACAAATATGTGTGTATATATATATATATATACATGTGTGTGTCTGTGTGCGTGTATAACTATAAATATATGTTTTAGAGATATTTTTATATTTAGACCTTCTTATAAGGGAATCCTCTCTAAAGTAATAACAAAAATGCCAACCAAAGTATCAAATGCACATTACTTCAATTAATTTAAACATTTTACTACAGTTCATATACCTTCAGGTGATATAAATCCATAAATATACCATGAATATATCACAGAATCACTTTGCAATGATTTTTAAGGTTTTGAGTTCTAATGTCTAACTTTGGTTTCTCCAGCACAATGAGTTGGTATATCCAAAAATTTTATTAGATCCCCCATTTGCTAGAAAAACAGCATTATAAATAGCAAACGAACATGATAAAATTGTTTAATGTCAATAAAGCCCGAGAATAATGTATATGGATGTTACTATTTATTTGTTCAGACTACTAATTCGTTATTTTCATATTTTTCCTTCATTTGTTACCTTCTTACCAAGGTCTAATGTGAAAAGTAAAATGATACAGTAAACTAGTGCTAAAAAGGGACATTTCTAAAAGAAGATATCAAAACACTTTCATAAATCTACAATTGATTAGGGAAATAATGTGGTGATTTTATAAACTTATAACTATTTACCGTCTATTATGTAATTCTGAGACTCTCCTTGGTTTCCTTTCTCTACATTTTGAGATGGTTAATAGTAATTTTGTTTCTTTGTCTGAGAAATCTTATTGGTCTAGAAATCATCAGTTTTTCCACAGCTTCCATAGCTATAGACTGTTGCATTTGTCGTCACAAAATTATGCTACACAATTTAAGTTTTATTTAATGACATATCTGACAAATTGTTTTTTAAATACTGACTCATTTTAATTTGACTACTTCATAATAGAATCCAGGGAAGCACCTTGAATATTTCCAAATCCATTTTAAGCAAGCTCCTTCTGGGAGGTTTTCATGCTGTTAGCTAATCTCATCCCTAGTGATTTAATTATTGTTTAACACAAAAAAAGTATTATTTTCCTGTGATTTGCCTGTTTCACCCTTTTCTCTAATTCTCAGTGCCAAACCTTACAATAAACTTAATAAGAGGCATAAAGTCTTTGGTAGAGTTAACTTGAGTACAACATGGGAGTACTTCTGCATGTTGGACTTAAAAAAAAAATGAGGAAATTCATAATATAGGTAGTGTTCAATTCCATTTTATTACTTTCTTATGTATCTGATTTAAATCCTTCATCCAGATTAAGGCTATTTTTATACAAAATGAAAATATTATTTTCAGATGTATTTATAGTTCCATTATACTTTTGAGAACATGCATTTTCATACAAATGACATGTTATAATTTTAGTTTCACGGCTTAATTAAAATACAATGGGAAATGAACTAGCATATGCTAAAACGTGTATTTGACCTAAAACATAGAGTAGGAAGCTTATAAGAACGATATCAATAATGAGTTCCACAAAAATTTATAAGAAAATAACAGTATATGGCAGGATGATATTTAAAGTATGTACAGATGCCAATTCTCTTCTATAATTTCCAATTTTATACTATAACTCTGTGCTATTTTCTTATTTTGGCCTATGAAGATATGAGTCCGGCATTGTCTATGCTGGAGGAGGATGGTCCTAGAGTAAGTGTTGAGCCAAAATGCGAAATTCATAATTTATGTTTAAAAAAAAAAAACTTTCCCAAAAAGAAAACAAAATAAGCAAAAATGAAACAAAATAACCTTGAAAAATGCAGAGACAAGATCAGGCAGAAGGAGCCACCACCCAAGCCATTATCACTATCACTATTCTGTAAATAAAAGACTAGAAAAGAATACAACAAGAATATTAGATGCTAATGGCATAAACCTGTACCCTTCTCTGTCCTCTATTCAAAATCCAAAGTTGAGGCTATAATATCTCCAAATAAGTTAAGACCCTAGCAGAAAAGACATGTACCCCTTCTTGGTATGGAATTCTTAAAAGTGTTGACACTTTTCAAATCATCTTTCTCACTATAAATGATGCGGGAACAGTAAAGCAGAAATAGCTGCATAGCGTGTTTGCTACAATTCAGGCTTAATAACTGTCTCAGGCAAGCAAAGCATGCATCTGAGCATTCCTAGAGCCAAAGAAGACTGTGATACATAGCTACAGCTGCAGGGCAGCCTAGGACCTAGAGAGCTTTTACTGGTATAATAAGAAACTAAAGCCATTGTTTCAGAAGGCTAAGTGAAAAATAGGGCATCTGCTTAGATGCATATATAGGAGTGAATGTATTAATTTATCTGACATCAGATGAAATATTTCTTGCTACAGCGTTGCTGAAATGTTGCTGAGAATGTGGTGAAAATCAATCTATAATTAAAGCAAATATATAAATGCTCTATCTTACAGAAAGAATTACTCCTGATACAGACTTTATAAAATGTATAATTTAGAAGCACATTCAATGTCTAGATACAGTGAGTTTCCATATATCTAATGTATAAAATCATCACTGAAAATAGCAAATATTTTAAAATATTTATTTTAAATATTTTATTTATTTTATTTAAATATTTATTTTAAATATTTTAAATACTTATTACTTAATTATCTTTAGATAATAATTATTTGGCAAAATATTGTGATCAACTTCAAACTTTAAGATAAGTAAGAATTCGGATTATTCTTTATAATTTTAGTTTTATAGTAACAAAGTCTCTATACATAAAGAAAAATCACTTTCTCAATCTTACAAAACCTAAAGTGCCCTTTTCCCCAGTACCATTTCAAAAAATAGTGTGACTATTTTTTCGAAACACACTAGATTTAGTCTTACTTTTAGCTTTGTTTATTCAAATATTTCAGATTTTTTAATCTGAAAAAAAAATCTAAATCCTTTTAGTGGTTAACTCTGACGGCCATTATTTTAATGTACAAGTAATGCCAGGCTCATAGATTACATGCAATAAATTAAGCTCAGTATGTATTTGTGCAGTGCAGTTCTCCAGACAGGCTTCTACCAACCTAGTTCTCCTCTGTTTCTCATTTATAGTTTTCAAGAATAACTGTAAACTGGAAATGTAACATCTTAAGAGGAAGCTGGCCTGAACAGCTCAGGATCTGTTCCCCTCCCTCTTCCCAGAAACAGGATGTCCTTATTTTAGCCCAGTGTTTCATATGGGAAAAAAAAAAAAAAAAAGAACACAATGTAGATTGATTTCTGGGGTTCCTCAAAAGGGGCACACATAGTAGAAACTTCTTTCACTTGGGCAGCTTTCTTGATCCTTAGGACATTGGTTCACAATGAATCCCAGGCTTCTGTTGTTTCAGGTTGCGTATATGTCAGTAATAAAGCCACCTCATGTAACTTGTTATGTGTGGGTGTTCTGTTGCATCAGACTCATATAAGTTGGTAACCAGTGCAAAGTGAACCTGATTCCACAGAGATGATAGTCTACTCAATATGAAATATAGGTACAAAAGAGTGATGCCTGGAGAGCCTGAATGTCTACATGAACTCTGCATGGTCAGATATGGAAGTATAATTCTGCCAAGTCACTCGTTATCCCTTTAGGTTCTCAGGTATAGGTGTGTTTAACAGTTTACCAGCTTTATCTGAAAACATTAAATTTAACAAGTTAACTTTACAAAATCCACCTAACAAGGTCAACTTAATTTATACCTATAGACAGTAGGCATGAGCTAGTTGTTCAACCCCACTTTTTACATATCTCCACAATGAACACCTGAAAGGAGTGGTAAGCAAGGGTTATTTTAGAAGGATTTGGGAAGAATTTCAATTTAGCTTTACATTATTTTACTTAATGTTTGCCAAAAATGTTAAGTGTTTAGCTAAAACGAAGTATTTAATAAAAGAAAACTGTTTTCTGGAGCTGTCTATGCTACATTTCTTGACTAGGAAGATAAAATGATTTTCTACTTCTTTATAAATAAATGAATTATTTCAATTTAAGTAAGGTGGCATTTATGCTCAATCCAAAGTTAAAAGATTCTTTAGCCTTGTAACTTTGTTATAAGACCGTGTAACTTCTTATATAACTAATCATATAAGAAGCATATTGTTAGTGGAGAGGGTACAACTTCTTTTATGGTATCTCCCTACTACTGCCATACTTTCCTTAGGATTAGTCAGTCATACAGACAACTTTTAACTCTCTAAGGACACTCCAATTACTTTTTTTCAGGCTTACTGAAGTTAATTTTCATACAATAAAACTGTTTCTTGGTATACAATTTAATGCATTTTGACAAATTTGAAAGTGGTATAACCACCATCTGAATTGAGATACACAACATTTTTATCATCTCAAATGTTTCCTGTGCCAATTTACAATCAGCCCTTTCCCCACAACCGTCATTGCCAAACCAGGATCCGGCTATCATTGTCCTCATTTCTGTTGCCATATTTTCCCATTTCCAGAAATCATATAAATTTGCAGTGTGTAGATATTTTGTGTCTAGCTTATCTCATTTAGCAATATTTTTTTTGAGATTTAGCCCTGTTGTTGCATATAACAGTGATTTGCTATTTTAGTTCTGAGTAGTAGTTAGTATGCATAAACTACAATGTTTTAAATCCTATATTTATTCATCCAATAAGTTGATTATTATTTGGGTTGTTTTCAGTTTAGGATTATTGTGAATGAAGCTGATACAAATGTTCATGTACTAATTTTATATGAACATATGTTTTTCTCTTTTGTGAATAACTGAAAGTAGTATTTCAGTGTCTTATAGTATGTATAAGTTCATAAGACTCTGTCAACCCCTCGACCATGATGGTTGCACAACTTCGTATTTTCACCAATGTATGGTATTTATACTTACCCGAATTCTTACCAGCACCCTAATCTTTTTATTTTTTCACGTATTAGCCATTCTAGTAGATATATTTTAATATTTCATTGTGATTTTAATTTACATTTCTCAAATAACTACTGATGTTGGAAAGATGTTTATGCTCTTATTTGTCAATCATTTCATCTTTGATAGAGGTCTACGGAAGTCTGTTACCTACTTTTTAAATAAGATTGTCTTTAATTAAGTTGTAAATACTTTTCATATTTTCCAGACAAAAGTTCTTTATAAAAATGGTTTTAGCAATAATTTTCTCCCATTCTACAAATTGCCTTTCTTATATTTTAGAAGAACAGAAGCATTAAATGTTGACATTTTTTTCCCTTTTTATGATTTTTGTCTCATGTTGAAAAAAATAATTTACTAAACAAATATTTTTTCTGTGATTTTTTTAAAGAAATGTTATAGTTTTAGCCTTTATGTTTCGGTCCATTATCCACCTAAAATTGAATTTTATATATGGTGCAAGACATAAGTCAAGGTGAATATTTAGTTGATCTACCATGATTTGTTAAAAGACTCATTTTTTACCAATGAATTATATTAGCACATTTTATTTTGTAAAAATCAATTAAATATGTATGTGTTGTTATATTCTCTGTTTTGTTTCATTGATCCCCATGACTATATCTTTGCCAATTATTTACTCCTTGGTTATTATAGGCATATAAGTTTATTTTAATGTTGTTTGGTTAATGTAGGTCCTCTAGCTAGCCATATAAAATATCAAACAAGCTTATCAAGGTGTTCAAAAATTCTCCTATTTTGACTATGATTACATTGAATCTATTTAGCAATTGGGAGAATTGCTACCTTAACAATACTTAGTTGTCCAGTCCATAAACTCAGTATATATTTATCTACATATGTTGATAAATTTTAAACATTTTCAACTATATTTAGCAGTTTTAAGCTCATAATTCACCTATTGTCTTTAGTTTTATAACTAAGTATATTTTGTTATTGCTATTATCAATGGTGTTGGGTTTTGTTTCTGTCACTTTTTGGATATATATTTGATTTTTTATTTATCTTTTATTCTGAACCCTGAATCAAATAACGTAGTACTATTCAAAGCTGATTTTTTTTTTCAAGATTATTTAGGGATTTCAATGTGTTTTATTTTTTTGTTTTCTTACACATATACACACACATATCACAGTGTTATTTCTTGTTTTTTATATTAATGCCTTTTTATTTATTTTTCTTACTGTATTTCACTGACTGACTTTTAGTAGAATGTTAAGTAAAAATAGAGGAAGTGAATATCATTACTCTCTTTGCGATTTTAAAGGAGAAGAATTCAGTCATTAACCATTAAGTACAATAAGTGTGTTTCTCATAGAAACTGAAAGTGGGGTGTTGTTATTTTGCCCAGGCTCGTCTCAAATTCCTGGTCATAAGTGATCCTCCCATTTGGTCTTCCAAATTACTGGGATTATAGAAGTAAGTCAGCCAACCCAGGCTTTCTGTCTCTTTTCTGTAGGCATTTAGGCTATAAAGTTTCCACTTAGCACCTCTTTTGCTGTATCCCAGAAGTTTTGATAATTTGTGCCACTGTTATTATTCATTTTGAAAAATTTTTAATTTCCATCTTGATATTATTGTTGACACAAAGAAAGAAACAGATTATTTAATTTCCATGAATTTTTAGGCTTATGAGTGTTCCCCTTGAAATTGATTTCTAAATTTATTCCACTGTGGTCTGAAAAGATATTTGATATAATTTTGATTTTTTATAAATTACTGAGACTTGTTTTATGGCCTGCCCTATGGGCTATCTTGGAAAATGTTCCATGTGCTGATGGGAAGAAAGTACATTCTACAGTTTTAGAGTAGAATGTTCTGTAAATGTCTATTAGACTTGTTTAAGAGTCCAGGCTATGTCCAGTGTTTCTTTGTTGACTTCCTGTCTCAATGATCTTTCTAGTGCTGTCCATGAAGTATTAAATTCCTCCAATGTTGTGTTCCTGATTATCTCTTAAGACTATTACTATTTGTTTTATAAATCTGGGTGCTCAAGAGTTAGATGCATATATACTTAAGATTCTATCTTCATATTGAATTGACACATTTATCTTTATGTAATGAACTTCTTTGTCTTTTGGTGCTGTTTTTGTTTTAAAGTATGTTTCACCTGACTTTAACATAAACTAATTTAAGTGGGGCATTTAGATCACTTGCTTTTGACACTAATATTGCTATGTGAAGTACTGTCCTAGTCATTACTTTGATTGTTACTTAGTTATTTTGATTGTTGCCTTGTTGTTTTTATTACCTAGTTGTTTGGTACCCATTTGCTTTGTTTTCTTCATTGTGTTACTCTTTTATATGTCCTGTGAGTTTTATACTTTCAGACCCATAGTTGTATGTATCAGCCATTTGTTTCCATATTTAGAACTCCTTTTAGCATTTCTTGTGGGGTTGGTCAAGTGGTGACAAATTTCCTCAACATTTGCTTGTCTGAGAAAGATTTTATTTCTCCTTGATTTATGAAATACTTTTTCTAGATACAAAATGTTTGGCTGATGTTTATTCTGATTGAGGAGACCAAATATAGGATCCTAATCCTTCTGGCTTGTACAATTTCTGGTGAGAAGGCATCTGTTAGTCTAACTGGTTTTCCTTTATAAGTTATCTAATGCTTTTATTTCACCACTCTTAGAATTCTTTTCTTCATGACAACTTAATGTAATGTCATCATATAAAGTTGCCATGCAGAAAAGAATTCTAAGAGAATGATGAATATATTCTTGTTAATGTTGTTTTTTTGCAATTAATCTTCAAGGAGTTCCTTGAGCTTCCTATATTTGATTTATAAATATCTAGCATGCCCAGGAAAGTCTTCCTCAGTTATTCCTTCAAATAGGTTTTCTAAACCTTTTGATTTCTTTCCCATGCAAGAACACCTATGATAGTTAGGTTTGAACATTTTACATAATCCCACATTTCTTGGAGAATTGTTCATTTTCTTTAATTTTTTTTTTAATTTTTGGTAGCTCTGAGACTTTCCATATGAACAATGCATGCATGGGCAAGCCACATTCCAATGTAAAACAGTAAATTGAAACTAAAAACTGTACCAATTCAAAAACCACCCAACCATCATTAGAGACTTTTGACTCTAACCAATAAATATTGTTTCCTTGTACAACCCAAATTGTCTTGCTTTTACAACCAGGTAGTACTAATTTCTTCTCTTGCTCTTCCATGTAGAGTGCTAAACATGTACAGTCTAGTGACACCCCATTCATGAATCCCAGAAACCTCAAATTAACTACTAAAAATAAAAATAGGCTTACATTTTTCATTTATTAGTTTAAACATGTCATCTTTCCTAACAGGATTTTGTTAATCTTTGGATATCAGTTTCCTTGGATGCCTTGCAATTTCAGCTTTTTGACACGAAAAGTTAAGTTTATTGATGATTCCATTTTTCTCATAATTAGTATCAGAGAAACATTCTCCTGGAGTTTTTTAAATAGTAGGTAGAGACAGAATTTTATTTTCTTTCTCTTTGTTATTATTTTGTATTTTTTCTGTGAATAAACTATCCAGAAGTAAAGACACTGAAATTTTCTTGATTATAACAGCTCTCACATTAAATTTTAAGTATAAGTAATATCATACAAAAATGCATGCTTCACAATGATAAGAACTATGTACTGGAGTTTCTCTAGGTTCATGTACAGTACTCATTTTTAAAACTTTTAAAATACATAAAACTTACAGATTATGGAGTGCCCCCCTAAATCAGATATTTCAATGTAGTTGTCTACCATACTCTAGCAAAAAGTCATTTAAAAAAGACCTTAAATTAGGCATTCAAGTAAGATAAAATTCCTGCTCCTAGTGCAGTGGTACAATGCCCTGGTGTTATACTGAAGGCTGCATTTCCTTATATATGTGTGGGTGTTGGAGTTAGTGTTTGGAATAGAAAGAAAATAGAGTCATATGCTCAAATGAACATTTTAATAACTTAGTCACTAAGTACTTGTATAGGTTAGCCATGTTAAACTATTTACAAATAAATGTATTTACCTTAAAACTCTTAAAATGAAGGAATCAGACCTGGGGCTGGGTTGAGGGAGTTTGCTGTCCTGAAGGGAAGGACACAATACTAATTGGTTTGTACCTGCTAACTGAAGAACCCTTGGACCTGAGTGAATATCAGCAGTAGCCAGACAATGGTTACTCAGGCATTGGATGAGATTAGTGCCATGCTGGTTTTGGGCCTAACCAAGTGTTACCCATGCAGTGGTGGCCACAGGGGTACTTGTTTCACCCATCCCCCAAATCCAGACACATTGTCACAGAGAGAGACTGATTGAGGAAAAGGAAGGGAAAAGAATATGAGTCTCTCCCTGGTAATCCAGGGAATTCTCCTGGATATTACCCGAGACCACCAAAGCTGTACTTCTATGAGTCTACAAGAGTCATAGCAATACTGGGATTAGTGCCCACTAATGCAGACATGGCTGCAATGGTCAAAGATTTAGATTGCAACTATCAATTCCCTTTATATATTTGGAAAACCTCTCAAGAAAGACAGAAACAAACAAACTCAAACTTTGAAGACTACAAAAAAATACCTGACTCTTTGATGTCCAGACATTAATGATCATCCACAAACATCAAAATCATCCAAAAAAACATGACCTCACCAAATGAATTAAATAAGGCACCAATGACAAATGAGGGGTAACAGAGATATTGACTTCTCTGACAGAGAATTCAAAATCGCTATTTTGAGGAAGCTCAAAGAAATTCAATATAACAAAGAGAATTAATTCAGATTTTTTTTTTTTTTGAGGCAGAATCTCACTCTGTCACCCAGGCTGGAGTGCAGTGGTGCAATCTCGGCTTACTGCAACCTCTGCCCCCCAGATTGGAGCAATTCTCCAGCCTCAGCCTCCTGAGTACCTGGGAATACAAGTGCCTGACATCATGCCCAGCTAAGTTTTGTATTTTTAGTAGAGATGGGGTTTCACCATGTTGGTAAGGCTGGTCTTGACGTCATCATCCACCTGCATCAGCCTCCCAAAGTGGTGGGATTACAGTTATGAGTCACCAGATCCAGACAGGAATTCAGACTCTTATCAGATAAATTTAACAAAGAGGTTGATATAACTTTAAGCATTCAAACAGAATTTCTGGAGCTGACAAATGACATTTGCATACTGAAGAACACATCAAAGTCTCTTAACAGCAGAGCTGATCAAAGAGAAGATAAAATTAGTGAAGTTGAAGACAGGATATTTGAAAATACAAAGTCAGAAGGGACAAAATAAAAAAGAATAAAGCACAACTATAACGTCTAAAAAACTGTCTTAAAAGGGCAGATTTAAGAATCCTTGGCCTTACAGAGAAGGCAGAGAGAGAAATTGGTGAAGAAAGTATATTCAAAGGCATAACAACAAAAAAACTTTCCAAATCTAGGGAAAGATATAAATATTCAAGTTCAAGAAAGAGAACACCATGTAGATTTAATGCAAAGAAGACTACCTTGAGGCATTTAATAATCAAACCCCTGAAGGTCAAAAATAAGGAAAGGATATTTTAAAAAGCAACAGAAAAGAAACAAATAACAAATGGAACTCCAAAAATTCAGCAGAAAACTTTTTAGTGGAAAACTCACAGACCAGGAGAGAGTGAGTGGCATGACATATTTAAACTGTTGAATAAATAAATTTATCCTAGAATAGTATATCCATCAAAAATATTTCTCAAACATGAAAGAGAAATAAAGACTTTCCCAGATAAATGAAAATTGAGAGATTTCATTAACACCAGACCTTTCCTACAAGAAATGCTAAAGAGAGTTCTTTAATCTGAAATAAAAGGACAATAATGAGTAATAGAAAATCATCTCAAGGTACAAAACTTACTGGTGCAAGTAATTACACAGAGAAACACAGAATATTATAACTGTGGTATGTAACCTAATCATATCAAGTAGAAAGACTACAAGATGAGCCTATCACAATTAACTACAACAACTTCTCAATATATAGACAGTATAACAAAATATAAACAACAACATAATTAAAGGGGAGGAGATCAAGTTAATGTGTAGAGTTTTTAATTGGTTTTATCTTTGGTTGTTTTTATAAATCAGTGTTTTCATCAATTTGAAATAATAAATTATAAGATAATATTTGCAAGCCTCATGGTAACCTCAAATCAAAAAACCTGCAACAGAATCACAAAAATTAAGAAAAAGAAAATTAAAACATATCACCAGAGAAAATTCCCTTCACAAAAAGAAACACAGGAAGGAATGAAGGACAGAAGAGAAGACAATAAAAGAAGTAGAATACAAGTGAAAAAATGGCAGGAAGAAGTTATTACTTATCAGTAATAAGATGGAATGCAAAAGGACTAAACTCTTCAATCAAAAGACATTGATTTAAAAAATGTATGTTTTTAATTGGATGGAACAGGCTAAAATCACAAGACTCCATGACCTGTTGCCTACAGGAAATAGTGTTCACCTAAAAAGACACAAATAAAATGAAAATAAAGGGATGGAAAAAGATATTTCATGTCAATGGAAACCAGAAAAGAGCAGAGGTAGCTATATTTGTATTGGACAAAATGAATTTCAAGACAAAAACAGTAGAAAGAGAGGCAAAGAAAGTTATTATATGATAATAAAGAGGACAATCAGCAAGGAGATATAATTGTAAATATATATGCATCTAACACTGGAGCACCGATGTACTATAGCTAAAAAGATAGACAAAAGTACAATAATACATTGGGACTTCAATGACCCACTTTCAATTTTAGACAGATCTTCCAGACAGAAAATCTATAAAAGAAAAATCATACTTAATCTACACAATAGACCAAACAGGCCTAAGAGATATCTACAGAACATTTGATCCAATTGCTGCAAAATAAACATTCCTCTCCTCAGCACATTAATCATTCTGAACAATAGACCATATATAATGCCTCAAAACAAATCTTTAAAAAATTCAAAAAATTAAAATCATATTAAGTATCTTCTCTTACCAGAATGGAATAAAACCAAAAACCGATAATAAAAGGAATGTTGGAAATTATACAAACACATGGAAATTAAATAATATGCTCCTGAATTACCAGAGGGTCCATGAAGAAATTTTTAAAATTTAATTTCTTGAAAAATAAAATGATCATGGAAACATAACATATCAAAACCTATAGGATACAAAGAAAACAGTAGTAGGAGGATAGTTTACAGCAATAATAGCCTACATGAAGAAAGTAGATAAGCTTCCATTTATCAACCTAGCAGTCTATCTTAGAGAACTAGAAAGGCAAGCACACACCAAACCCAAAATTAATAGAAGAAAATAAATAATAATCAGAGAAGATGTAAATAAAATTGCAATGAAAAAATAATACGAAACAACAACAAAATAAAAGATTTTTAGAAAGATAAACAAAACTGAGAACTCTTTAGTCAGCCTTGCTCAGAAAAAAAAGACACAAGCAAAATCAGAAATAAAAATGGAGATATTACAATTGATATTGAAGAAATCCAAATGATTATTAGAGTCTACGATGAGCAACTATATGCCAATAAATTGGAAAACGTGGAACAAGAAATAGATAAATACCTAGACACATGACACCTATGAAGACTGAACCATGAAGAAATCCAAGACTGAATAGACCAATGACAGATAATGAAATTAAATTTTAATAAAATTCTCCTAGGAAAGAAAAGCCCAGGATCCAATGGATTCACTGCTGAATTCCACCAAACAATTAAAGAAGAACCAACACCAACCCTTCTCAAACAATTCCAAAAGTTAGAGAAGTTAACTTCCAAGCTCATTCAATGAGCTTAGTATTACCCTGATTAAAGAAAAACAAAACACAAAACAAACAAAACAAACATACACACAAAAAAACAAAGACACATTTAAAAAAAAAAAAAAAAGAAGAAGAAGAAAACTTACAGGCCAATATCAATGATGAACATCGATGCAAAAATTTTCTCAAAGTATTACAATATGAATTCAACACCACATTATAAAGATCATTTATAAGGGCCAATTGGGATTTATCCCAGGAGACGCAAGGATTGTTTAACATATGCAAACCAATCAAAGTGATACATAATATCAACAGAATGAATGGTAATACCATATAATCATTTCAACTGATGCTGTAAAATTACTTGATAAAATTCAACATTGCTCCATAATAAAAACCTTAAAAATGGATATAGAAGGAAAATACCTCAACAGAAAGCTACATACAATAGTCCCACAGTTAGTATTATATTGAACCAAAAGCGTTTCCTCTAAGATCAGGAACACAACAAGGATGCTCACTTTCATGACTGTTATTAACCACAGTACTGAAAGTCCTATCTAGAGCTATCAGATAAGATAAATCAATAAAGGACATCCAAATTTGAAAGAAAGAAGTCAAACTATTATTATTTGCAGATGATGTGATTTAATATTTAAAATCCACCAAAACTATTAGAACTGATAAACAAATTTGGTAAAGTGATTGGATATAAAATTAACATACAAAAATCATTAGCATTTCTATATGCCAACAGTGAGCAAACTCAAAAAGAAATCAAGAAAGTGATCCCATTTACAACACATATAAAAAAAATTAAATACCTAGGCATTAACCAAAGAAGTGAAAGATCTCTACAATGAAAACTATAAAACATTGATATAATAAATTGAATAGGACACAGACAATGAATTGGAAAAATAAATGTTAAAATGGCCATGCTACCCAAAGAAATCTACAGATTCAATGTAATCCCTATCAAAATAACAATGGCATTCTTCACAGAAATTGCAAAAAAAAAATCATAAAATATATATAGAACCACAAAAGACCCAAAATAGCCAGAGACATTCTAAGGAAAAAGAACAAAACTGGAGGAATCACATTACCTGTCTTCAAATTACACTACAGAGCTATAGTAACCAAAACAGCATGGTATTGGCATAGCGGTATACACATAAATAAGTGGAATGAAATAAAGAACCCAGAAATAAATCCATACATCTACAGTGAACTCATTTTTGACATCTCTTGCCATATACGAAAATCAAATGAAAATTAATTAAAGACTTAAATCTAAGACTTCATACTGTAAGACTACTAAAAGAAAACAGAAAACTTTAGGACATTGCTCTGAGCAAAAATTTCTTGAGAAATACCCCACAAGCATATCAACCAAAGCAAAAATAGACACGTGATCAAATTAAAACTTCTACACAGCAAAGAAAATAATCAGCAAAGTGAAGAGACAACAGAGTGACAGAAAATATTTGAAAGCTATCCATCTGACAAGAGATCAATAATCAGAATATATAAGGAGCTCAACCACTCGGTAGGACAAAATCTAATAATCCATTTTTAAAATAGGTAAAATAATTATATAGACACTTCTGAAAATAAGAATAAAATGGCAAATGTGTATATAAAAAGGTGGTTAACATCATTGATAATCAGAGAAATGCAAATCAAAACTACAATATTTCACACCAGTTAAAATGGCTTTCATTCAATAAACAGGTAATAATGAATACCAGTGAGGATGTGGAGAAAAGAGAACACTCATATACTGTTGGTGGAAGTGTAAATTAGTACAATGGCTATACATAATGGTATGGAGGTTTCACAAAATCTAAAAAATAGAGCTACCATACAATCCAGTAATGCCATGGTTAGATATATATACAAAATAATACAAATCAGTATATTAAGAGATATCTGCACTCCTGTGTCCATTTCAGCACTATTCACAATAGCCAAAATTTAGAAGCAATCTAAGTGTCCATCAACAAACGCACAAAGATAATATGTTACATATATACAGTAGAGTACTGTTCAGCCATTAAATAAAGGATGAGATACTGTCATTTGCAATAACACAGATGGAAATGGAGGATACTGTGTTAAGCTAAAAATTAAAACATTAAACTCATGGAGATAGAGAGTAGAATGATGGTTACCAGTGAGTGGGTCGTAGGGGAACAGTTAATGGGTACCAAAATATAGTTAGATAGCATGAATAAGATTTAGTATTTGGTAGCATAACAGGGCCACTAAATCAATAATAATTTATTACATATTTAATAATAACTAAAAGGATATCATTAGAATGTTAACACAAAGATATGATACATGCTTAAAGGGTTAGATACTCCATTTACCCTAATGTGACAATTATCATTATATGTCCTGCATCAAAATATCTCATGTGCCTCATAAATATATATACCTACTCTCTACAAATAAAAATAAAACAAATTAGAAAGTAAAAACTAATTAAGAAATTAGATTAGACCAGTGATTTTTTAATTGTTTTTTAAATTAGTAGATTTGTGACTCCAGTCTCCCATACACTCATTCACTAGCTCTATGGCTGGGCCAAAAAAATCTTCATTTTTAATGAACTCTTTGGTAATACTGATGGAGGTGTTTTAAGATTATGTTGTGAGAAATTCTAATTCTTCACTATACTAAAGCCTCTGGAGAGTAGGAATCTACTAAAATTTGACTTTTATTCCCTAGCAATTGGAATTTTATATATAATTATATAAAATTATTTATATAATTATATACAACATGTTCTTATAAATATTATATATAGTTTATAATAGATATATAATAGAGTCATAATATATATCTGTTGAGTTAATCTAAAGTGGTATTCAGTATCTCTGCCAGGTATTGGTATATATCAATTGGGTGACTAATAACTGAATATGATTTTTGGACTTCCTGAATTCAAATTAATTTTAAGATGCCCATGATGCCTGTTTTGTGATAAGCAATATGGCAATTATCCACCATATGGAACAAAAGCAGAAAACAATGATAAATCAAGAGAGACACATTTTATACTATGGAATACTTGTAGAGAAATATGTATTTTTGTTTATGAATTAGATAATGAACTTTTTTATTAATCAAAAAATGCATTTATTTACTTTTTCAGAGTTCACTTAGGACAAAACTTGTCAATTTTGGCACTTTTGACCTTATAAATATAGACAAGATTAGTAATTTTAATGAAACAAGAACAGCTGTGAAAATGTGGACACCATCAGTTTTATAGAAGCTAACGTGTTTAATTTTATTTGAAAAATTGCACTGAAAATAAACTTATTCATTCATAAATATCAGAATCATATTAATCTTTTAATCCTTTCCCTAATGTGTGTAAGCCTAAATATTAGTTCAGCATGATACAATCATATCATATAGGATACACGTCTAGAAAAAGTTTTATCCAAAAGCCACGGCACAGTTCAGTTCTTTGAACTGCAAATGGCCAATCTCAACGATCACTCACTGAGCCAGAGGAAAATTAAATTGAATTTAGTTTTGTTTCAATTTACTTGCAACTGAGGGGGCAAACCCTGTACAGACCCATAACATTTTATCTTTGAACCAATAACTAAAAAGTCTAAAATTGTTAAGGCATCTTGTAAAAGTTGAGAGGTCAGTGAAGGGTTTGAACCTGAATAACACAGCACTCTTTCAATCTTTTAGTTCAAAACAAACACAGAAGACACGGTAAGCTCACTGACAGAAAATCTGTTTTATTTCTCTGGTGTCGATAATTCACATGACCTGTGTGGTTCACCTCTCTCTTTTCATATAAATAGTGCACTCCCTTCACCTTTAGATCCTTCTATGCAGAGGGGCTGTAAGACTCTTTTCTGTTGTTGTCCTTCGACAATATTCAGGATTCTGGGGAAAGTTTCCTTCTTTTCCTCCTGAAATTCCCAATAATTTCTCGAATACTGTTATTCTACACTTATGCTCATAGAGGAGACAAAAAGACATCTCTCAAATATATGTTATATTATCATAAACATCATTCATTTATCCCCAGAATTAACTATGTGCCAGCCAGTATTATAGGCACTATATCTATATATAGTGCATTTCACACACACACGAAGACAAAATCATACATATACTTCCAAAATCCAGATGTTAAACTGAGTTTATGATGAAATTTTATTGGCAGTCATTACGGTCTTTGTTTCTAATTTTGTTAGATCCTGCATGATCACTGTGTGTGTGCATGTGTGCTTATAGTAACTTAATTTTTAGAAAGTTGAATAATATTATAATATTACATTTTCTGCTTTGTAATATCATACATTGTAGCAACCATTATTTTTTTTACTTCAAATGACATTCAAATTAAAGTATAAGAGAGATGTCATACATTGTCATGCTACACTGCCATATTTCATATACTCCATAGACTTATTTTAAAAACATATTTACCTCCTGAACTTTACAATTAATTTTCTGTCCACTTAGCATCCTAAAGATGACATGGTTTCTAATCATTCTGGAGGCTGATATGTGGGAAAATCTTTGGGACAAAATGCAATTATAAACACAAATGCCTGGTAATGGCTTAGCCAACTATTATCAGAATATAAGGCATTTCATAAGCTAAAAAGTACCTTCCTTTAATATTAATATTAAAATGGAACATGCCACAAAATTAATTAAAACACTGGTTAAAGTTAACTAATTAAATTTTAAAATATTTTCATGAATTATCCTATTATGTCATATTGGATTAAAAAATCTTTCTTGTAGTTAACTATTAAAAAAAAAGAAAGCATAGGGCTAATATTCTCTATGGGCCAGATATGACCAGGAAATTTGCTTTGCTTGGCTCACATAATGTACATTATTTGCCTACAAATTATGTATTCTGCAGAGAAATTGCCTACCTGCAACACAGGCCCACATTCTCACAGGGCAACAGTTAATTGAATCGGTGTAGTGGCTGTCCATTAATGGTGAAGTATGCTCTCTATAGCCCAACTCAGCCCACTCCACCCCTGTTGTTTTACACTGTTCCTATTCAAATCATTTATATTATATTTCTGATCATTGTTAGTTTTATAATTTGATAGAGGTCCCTGTAACCTACTGTCATCATTTGGTAAATAGAGGTAATATGATCCAATCATTTGTAATTTAGTTGCTGATATGGTTGGTTTGAGTGTAGGATAATTTTAGACGGTAGTTTTCAGTTGAAATATAACTTGCTGCTACCTTTATTTAAACTTACTTATTATACTTTAAGCTCTGGGGTACATGTGCAGATCATGCAGGTTTGTTACATAGATACACATGTGCCATGGTGGTTTGCTGCACCCATCACCCTGTCATCTACATTAGGTATTTCTCCTAATGCTATCCCTCCCCAATACCCCCACCCCTTGCTGTTCTTCCCCTAGACTCCCATCCCCCAACAGGCCCTGGTGTGTGATGTTCCTCTCCCTGTGTCCATGTGTTTTCATTGTTCAAATCCCACTTATGAGTGAGAGTATGTGGTGTTTGGTTTTCTGTTCTGGTCAGTTTGCTGAGAATCATGGTTTCCAGCCTCATCCAGGCCCCTGAAAGGACATAAGCTCATCCTTTTTTATGCCTGCATAGTATTCCATGGTGTATATGTGCCACATTTTGTTTATCCATGTTATCAGTGATGAGCATTTGGGTTGGTTTTAAGTCTTTGCTTTTGTAAATAGTACCACAATAAACATACATGTGCATATGTCTTTATAATAAAATGATTTCTAATCCTTTGGGTATATAGCCAGTAATGGGATTGCTGGGTCAAATGGTATTTCTATTTCTAGATCCTTGAGGAATTGCCACACTATCTTCCATAAGGGCTGAATTAGTTTACACTCTACCAACAGTGTACAACAGTGTACAAGCCTATTTTTCCACATCCTCTCCAGCATCTGTTGTCTCCTGATTTGTTAATGATCACCATTCTAACAGGCATGAGATGGTATCTCAATGTGGTTTTTGTTTGCATTTTTTTAGTGATCAGTGATAATGAGCATTTTTATTCATGTTTGTTGGCTGCATAAATGTCTTCTTTTGAGAAGTGTCTGTTCACATCCTTTGCCTACCTTTCAATAGGGTTGTTTGTTTTGTTGTTTTCTTGGTTTTTGTTTTGTTTTGTTCTTTGTAAACTTGTTTAAGTTCTTTGTAGATTCTGGATATTAGCCCTTTGTCAGATGGATAGATTGCAAAATTTTATTCCCATTCTGTTGGTTGCTGGTTCACTCTAATGATAGTTTCTTTTGCTGTGCAGAAGCTCTTAAGTTTAATTAGATCCCATTTGTCTATTTTGGCTTTTGTTGCAAGTGCTTTTGGTGTTTTAGTCATGAAATCCTTGCCCATGCCTATGTCCTGAATGGTATTTTCTAGGTTTTCTTCTAGGGTTTTTACTGTGTTAGGCCTTATGTTTAAATCTTTAATCCATCTGGAGTTAATTTTTATATAAGGTATAAGGAAGGGATTCACTTTCAGCTTTCTGCATATGGCTAGCCAGTTTTCCCAACACCATTTATTAAATAGGGAACCTTTCCCCATTGCTTGTTTTTGTCAGGTTTGTCAAAGATCAAATGGTTGTAGACGTGTGGCATTATTTCTAAGGCCTCTGTTCCATTTCATTGGTCTATATCTCTGTTTTGGTACCAGTACCATGCTGTTTTGATTACTGTAGCCTTTTATTGATGCCTCCAGCATTTTTTTTTTTTTTTTTTGCTTAAGATTGTCTTGGCTATGAAGGCTTTTTTACAGTTACATATGAAGTTTGAGGTGTTTTTTCCCAATTCTATGAAGAAAGTCAATGGCAGATTGATAGGGATAGCATTATTTTGTATCCTGAGGCTTTGCTAAAGTTGCTTATTCACTTAAGAAGGTTTTGGGCTGAGATGATGGGGTCTTCTAAATATACAGTCATGTTGTCTGCAAATAGAGCCAATTTGACTTCCTCTTTTCGTAATTGAATACCCTTTGTTTCTATTTCTTGCTTGATTGTCCTGGCCAAAACTTCTAATACTATGTTGAATAGAAGTGGTGAGAGAGGGCACACTTGGCTTGTGCCAGTTTTCAAAGAGAATGCTTCCAGTTTTTGCCCATTCAGTAAGACATTGGCTGTGGGATTTTCATAAATAGCTCTTATTATTTTAAGATATGTTCCATTGATACCTAGTTTATTGAGAGATTTTAGCATAAAGGACTGTTGAATTTTGTCAAAGGCCTTCTCTGCATCTACTGAGATAATCATGTGTTTTTTGTCTTGGTTCTGTTTAGATGATGGATTCTGTTTATAGATTTGTGTATGTTGAACCAACCTTTCATGCCAGGGATGAAGCCAACTTGATTGTGATGGATAAGGTTTTTGATGTGCTATTGGATTCAGTTTGCCATTATTTTATTGAGTATTTTCTCATATAGGGTCATCATGGATATTAGCCTAAAATTTTCTTGTGCAGGTGCGTCTCTGCCAGGTTTTGGTGTCAGGAGGATGTTGGTCTCATAAAATGAGTTAGGGAGGATTCTCTCTTTTTGTATTGTTTGGAATAGTTTCAGAAGGAATGGTCCCAGCTCCTCTTTGTACCTCTGGTAGAATTCAGTTGTGAATCTGTCCTGGTCCTGGACTTTTTTGTTTAGTAGGCTATTAATTTCTGCCTCAATTTCAGACCTTGATATTGGTCTATTCACAGATTCAATTTCTTCCTGGTTTAGTCTTGGGAGTATGTAAGTGTCCAGGAATTTGTCCATTTCTTCTAGATTTACTGGATTATGTGCACAGAGTTGTTTGTAGTAATCTCTGATGGTAGTTTGCATTTCTGTGGGATCAGTGGTGATATCCCCTTTACCATTTTTATGGCATCTATTTGATTCTTCTCTCTTTTCTTTTTTATTAGTCTGGCTAGCCATCTATCTATTTTGTTGATATTTTCAAAAAACCACTCCTGGATTTATTGATTTATGAAGGGATTTTTGTGTTTCTATCTCCTTCAGTTCTGCTCTGATCTTAATTATTTCTTGTCTTCTGTTAGCTTTTGAATTTGTTTGATCTTGCTCCTCTAGATCTTTTAATCCTGGCATTAGGGTGTCAATTTTAGATCTTTCCCCACTTCTCTTGTGGGCATTTAGTGCTATAAATTTTCCTCTAGACACTCCTTTAAATGTGTCCCAGATATTCTGGTACATTGTGTCTTCATTCTCATTGATTTCCAAGAACATCTTCATTTCTGCCTTCATTTGATTATTTATCCAGTAGTCCTTCAGGAGCAGACTGTTAAGTTTCCATGTAGTTGTGTGGTTTTGAGTGAGTTTCTTAATCCTGAGTTCTAATTTCTGAGAGACTGTTTTTTATGAATTCCGTTCTTTTGCATTTGCTGAGGAGTGTTTTTCTTTCAATTATGTGGTCAATTTTAAAATAAGTGTGATGAGGTGCTGAGAAGAATGTATATTCTGTGGATTTGGGGTGGAGAGTTCTGTAGATATCTATTAGGTCCACTTGGTCCAGATCTGAGTTCAAGTCCTGGATATCCTTGTAATTTTCTATTTTGTTGATCTAATAATAACAGTGGGTTGTTAAAGTATCCCAGTATTATTGTGTGGGAGTCTAAGTCTCTTTGTAGGTTATTAAGAACTTGCTTTATGTATCTGGGTGCTCCTGTATTGGGAGCATATATATTTAGGATAGTTAGCTCTTCTTGTTGCATTGAACCCTTTACCATTATGTAATGCCCTTCTTCATCTCTTGATCTTTGTTGGTTTAAAGTCTGTTTTATCAGAGACTAGGATTGCAACCCCTGCATTTTTTGCTCTCCATTTGCTTGGTAAATCTTCCTCCATCCCTTTATTTTTAGCCTATGTGTGTCTTTGCCTGTGAGATGGGTATTCTGATTACAGTACGCTGATGGGTCTTGACTCTTCATCCAATTTGCCAGTCTGTGCCTTTTCATTGGGGTATATAGCCCATTTACATTTAATGTTAATATTGTTATGTGTGAATTTGATTGTGCCATTTTGTTGGTAGCTGGTTGTTTTGCCCATTAGTTGATGCAGTTTCTTCATATTGTCGATGGTCTTTACAATTTGGTAAGTTTTTGCAGTGGCTGATAGTGGTTGTTCCTTTTTATGTTTAATGCTTCCTTCAGCAGCTCTTATAAGGCAGGCCTGGTGGTGAGGAAATCTCTCAGCAGTTGCTTGTCCATAAAGGATTTTATTTCTGCTTTGCTTATGACACTTTTTGACTGGATATGAAATTTTGGGTTGAAAATTCTTTTCTTTAAGGATGTTGAATATTGGCTTCCACTCTCTTCTGGCTTGTAGGGTTTTTGATGAGACATTCACTGTGAGTCTGATGGGCTTCCCTTTTTGAGTAACCCAACCTTTCTCTCTGGCTTCCCTTAGCATTTTTTTCCTTCATTTCAACTCTGGTGAATCTGATGATTATGTGCCTTGGGGTTGCTCTTCTTGAGGAACATCTTTGTGGTGTTCTCTGTATTTCCTGCACTTGAATGTTGGCCTGCATTGCTAGGTTGGGGAAGTTCTCCTGGATTATATCTTGGAGAGTGTTTTCCAGGTTGGATTCATTCTCTCCATCACATTCAGGTACACCTATCAAATGTAGATTAGGTCTATTCATATTCCATATTTCTTGGAGGCTTTGTTCATTTCTTTTCACTCTTTTTTTTTTTTTATCTAATCTTGCCTTCTCATTTTATTTCATTGAGTTGATTTTCAATCCCTGATATCCTTTCTTCTGCCTGGTTGATTTGGTTATTGAAACTTGTGTATGCTTCACAGAGTTCTCTTGTTGTGGTTTTCAGCTACATCAGGTCGTTTATGTTTTTTCTGTATGCTGGCTATTCTAATTAATACTTCATCTAACCTTTTTCAACGTTCTTCGTTTCCTTGCATTAGGTTAGAACATGTTTTTTAGCTTGGAGAAGTTTGCTATTACCCACCTTTTGAGGCCTGCTTCTGTCAATTTGTCAAACTCATTCTCCATTCAGTTTTGTTCCCTTGATGGTGAGTTTTGATCCCTTGGAGAAGAAGAGGCATTCATGTTTTTGGCAATTTCAGGCTTATTGTGCTAAGGCAAGTGATTTCCACACTTCCAACCGAGGTACCAGGTTCATTTCATTGGGACTGATTAGACAGTGGGTGTAGCCCAAGAAGAGTAAGCTGATGCAGGGTGGGGTGTTGCCTCACCCAGGAAGTCCAAGGAGCTGAAGAACTCCCTCTCCTAGCCAAGGGAAACCATTAGAAATGTTTCCTGACACTCTGGCACTCTGGCTCAGACACTGCGCTTTTCCCATGGTCTTCACAACCTGCATACCAGAAGATTCCCTGCAGTGCCTACAACACCAGTGCCCTGAGTTTCCAGTACAAAACTGGGTGGCTGTTTTAGCCGAAGTAGTTTTTTTTTTTTTTTTTTTTTTTTTTCATAGCCCAGTGGCACCTGGAACACCAGGCAGTGAGACAGAGCCACTTATTCCCCTGAAAAAAGGGGGCCGAAGCCAGGGAGCCAAGTGATCGCACTCAGCGGGTTCCAACCCCATGAAGACCAGCAAGCTAAGATCCACTGAAATTCTCGCAGCCAGCACAGGAGTCTGAGCTTCACCTTGGATGTTTGAGCTCTATGGGGGGAAGGGAGTCTGCCATTGCTGAGGCTCCTGTGAGCAGTTTTAACCTTGCCTGTGTAAACAAAGTCACTGGGAAGTTTACACAGCAACTGGGTGGAGCCCACAGAAGCTCAACAAGTCTCTGCAGGCAGACTGTTAACTAGACTCCCTTCTTGCTGGGCGAGGCATCTCTGAAAAAAGGCAGTAGCCCATCAAGCACTTATAAATAAAGCCCTCACCTTCCTGGGACAGAGCACTTGGGAAAAGGAGTGGTTGTGGGTTCTACTTCAGCAGACTTAAATGTCCCTGCCCATCGCCTCTGAAAGGAGCAATAGATCTCCCAGCACAGCACTTGAGCTCTGATAAGGGACAGACTACCTCCTCAAGTAGCTCCCTGACCCCTGTGTATCATCACTGGGAGACATCTCATACAGGAGAGCTCTGGCTAACATCCAGTGGGTACCCTTTTGGGAGGCTGAAACTACCAGAGGAAGGAACATGCAGTAATCTTTTCTGTTCTGCAGCCCCTGGGGGTGATTCCCAGGCAACCACGGTCTGGAGTGGACCTCCAGCAAACTCCAGCAGACCTGCAGCAGAGGGGCCTGACTGCTAGGAGGAAAACTAACAAACAAAACAAAATTGCTTCAACATCAACAGAAAGGATGTCAACTCAGAGACCCCATCCAAAAGTCACCAACTTCAAAGACCAAAGGTATATAAATCTATAAAGAAGGTAAGAACCAGCACAAAAAGGCTGATAACTTGACATTTCTAAGAGATCATTTAAAAACTTTAAACCATAAAAAATAATTTATTATTTAGAATTTACAAACCTTATTTTGACTCTAACCCAGATTAGTTAGAATCATCTACTCTTGCACAACCACTTCCTGGCAGAGCTGAGTAAAGACTAGAATGAAGATTTAGTGACTCTAAATACATCTTAAGTATTTTTGACAGATATATAAACAACACATTTTACATGGCATGTAAATATTTATATGAAGATTATATTGGCATTTTATGGACAAAATAATTCATATGTACTGTTATAATTATTAAATATTGTAAGATATTTTTATAATATATCCTTTCAAATTTTAAAATCTTGCTTAAAATTTTATATTATTATTAAAATTGTTAATCAAAACCAAATATACTTACTATGTAAAAATACATTAAAATGCTTATACTGAGTAAAACTGCTGAGTATAGCATACCCATATATTATTATAACAGTAATAGCACTAAAATAATATGTGGTTAATTTTAATTGTTTAGAATATATGGTTCTCATTTGTTCTCACTGGTTTGAAAAACATTATTCCTGTTACTAAATATTATTGAGTGAATAATAAAAATTTATGATATAATGAGTATTAGAATATATAAAACTATTTTTTCAAAATGTTTAATATGTTAGCCAACTTTAGATAGAGTTATAATCTTCAACTAATTTCAAAATGTTTTAAATTATCTTTCAATTCTGAAAGACTTTTCTAACAGAAATCAGAGTGAGATTTAATTTAATATAGTCAACAACCTAATAAGTTTTCACTATTTCTATTGGCTCCTCATAAACATGGTAATGTGTTAAATATTTTCACTTAATTTGAGATCTTACTGAAGATTATCAATCTACCAATTAAGCTATGCACTGCTATTTTCACAACGTGTTTGTTAAATATTCTTTGAAGTGGCTATGTATTCTATATTTTTAAATGGTTTGATAAAAGATTAGGGACTTAGTGACAACATGAAGCCACAGTTAATGTTCATATTTAACATTATTCTAATAATCTTTAGCCAAACCTAAACTTATTATTAACCTAATACACATGATTTACAAAATAAAAGAATATAAAAGAAAAATCTCTTGCCCATTTTTAAGAACTAATCCATTCTGGCTAGCAGGTAGTTTTAAGTAGGTTTTCTTTCTTGATGGCTAATTTCATGTCTATAAATAACATACTCTGCTTTTCTTTCTTGATTTATAAAGGTTAAACATTATCTGTTGTCTGTATGCTGTGGTCGAAGAGAGTATATATTTATTACACACTTGCATTATCTTTTCCTTTACATATTTTTGTCATTCTACTTAGTTCATAAATCAAATTTTTTACTTGAAAGAATAAACTCAACATTAATTCCTTTTCTATCAATTAAAGTTAACACTTCTTGACTCTTCTTGTAAAATACAAATATTTTTATATTTTATGTTCCGTTAAGATTTTCTTCTTCCCATCGCATATCTTAATATACAACAACTTACTATTCAAATTTGAATTTTTTAAACTTCATATAAAATATTATAAACCTAGTATATAAATCTACCAAGGAATATGTATGGATTGATTTTGAATGTGAAAAAATCAATACACCCATTATTCACATTGTTATGACTCCAGAGTCTGTTTTCAAAGCACAGACAAGAAATTCACAATGATTAAATATTCTTCTTTAAGATCTTAATACCTTAAGCCTCTGCTATTGAAAACATTGTCATATGTATACTAACGAAATTGCACAAATATCGAAGTTTTGTTTCTGAATGTATAGTGTCTATTTTAATATTGTTTATATAAAACAATCCAGGTATGGAATGTGTCTACTGAAACTCTTTTGCCCTAGATCAGCTATCTTTCACTTTATCCTCTGTATACTTTCTAAGAAAAGAGTTGAGCAAAAAGAAAGTTTAATTCTATTTATAATGATCACAGTGATATTTAAAATTACTTGGGTTTATTTCTTTCTACTTTCTTAATATTGTTGTAAGCTGACTTGATATTAAAATTTGGAATTAACTTTCTTTTCATTAAACTGCAAACACAATATGGCATGTTTCTATGTTGTATTATTGTTTATCTACTTAGAATATTTAGAGGTTGTTTTGATTTGCTATATATGTTTTGCCGTATTTGTTTTCCATCACAGCTGATTCACACAGCTTATAGTTTTGAAATTAACTCCTCAAAGTTCCTTGCTGTGTAAACAAGGATAAGGTAAATATCTTTCATAAAAATGTACCTTTTAAGCTGTGTCATATTTGACTTGTTGAATCAATGTACCCTTGTGATCAAGTGATTAAGCTATTTACTGCTGTTGCACAAAAAGCTATTAAATAGATCATAAACACAAGATTATGGAGTGAGTGTCTGGATCTCTAAATTCTACTCACCCGTTAGTTGTATGACCTTGAACAAGTCACTTAATCTTTCTGACCTCAGCTTCATTACATATGTACCAAGGACAGCAATTATCTCATTGGGCTTCTTTGCTTGTAAAGCTCTATAATGTTATTCTACAATTATCTTTGGGATGGATTTAGCATGAAGGAGGAAAGCTTCATTGCAACAGTTATGCAAATTATCTAATATGAATTATGGAGTTAATTTAATAAGCCTCTTAGTTTGTTTCATAATTTTCAGAAAAAGTAAATATTCATTTAAGATATGTACTAAGGATTACATTTAGCACAAAAGTTGCAAAATATTTTATTTTATAACTAGCATTTCTGCCAGCTGTTTATCAATCATATTTCAAACATATTATAACTATGACTCAGAAAGTTCCACCTTACTGGTACTCATAACTGAAGAAAATTAGTTACAGAACCTATAACACTAAACTTATTTTATCTTCTTGTTTTCTTTATATTTTATTGATAACAATTGATCAAATATAGATATTAAATAGATTTCTGAGGAAAAACATTTTTGTTATAGAAATATTTTTGTGTAACATAGGAATAAAAGAAAGTCAAAATATCTGCGGTCGTGCCCTTATTTGGCTGCTCTTGACTTGCTGGGTGGCCTTCAAGCAAGCTGATCAAGTTACTATTTTGTAGAACTTGCCAAATATTGTCAGAGCTTTGGAGGAGGTAATGAAACCATAAATGTAAAATGCTCTACAGATAGAAAGGTCAAAGATCAGCATATGGAAAACACATTTTCATTCTTAATGAGCAGTCAGATACTTAGTAGGGAATGTCAAAACAACTTCAAGAGCCACTTCAATTTGGAGAAATTCATGGAGAAGTGGCAGTATTTATTGAATAAGTTTGTTGCGTCATCATTTAAAATACATGTATTTACAAACAACATAGCAATAATGTTCAGAGTAACAATACTTATAGCTAAAAATAAAAAGTTATTAGTGTTGTATTGGAAAAATTGTAGCCTTAGGAATTAGATAAACTAGGTTCAAATTACAAAGTCACTACTTACTAATTCTGTGGGTCAAGCTTTTCTGCTCTTCCAATGCAGTTGACAGTGTAGTGGAGTTGTTTGAAAGTCATTTTTTAAGAGAAAACATAGCTTTGCCAGCAGCTTAGTTCAGGGCAGACTGAGAAGTTCTCTTCAGGCACAAGTCATCATTAGCCTCTGAACCTTCTCAAAAAGATCTTCACTCTTCTCCCACTGTGATTGTGAAGGTTGGCTAGTTCTACCTAGTACTACCACTGTGATTGCAGTAGTTACATCTGTGAGTCTCTTCTCAACTGGCAATGTGTAACATTGGCAAATGAGCCATTTAAGAGAGTAAAAACTCATAGTTAGTATAGTTCAAGAGTTACTTAAAAACCCAGTTGAATGGATTTCACATATTCTAAAATATTACTGTAGGTGAAGACATTGTATTCTACAACACTTCCTTCTCTCAACACTTCCTTCAAAGCTTTTGCATTTGTATAAGAATAGCATTTGTATGGAAATTATCCATCTTATACTGATGCTATTGTTACAAATAAATAAAACAAAGCCTTAACAAAATAAAAGCCATATTAAACCTGAGCTTAAATTATTTGTTGAACGTGTTATCTAATATTACAAAGATTTTAATGAAGCTCTTAGAGAGAAAATCTCTATTGACTTCTAGTCCTGTGATCTGTTAAATTTTCTCAATCAATATTCCTTATTTTTAGACAGTAAATTGCAATGAGTGTGCTATAATTTAAATATATCCCCCAGAGAGCATGTGTTGGAAACTTAATCCCCCATTCAACAGTGTTTAGTGGGGCCTAATAAAACGATGAGAGAATGAATGAATGCCATTATTACAGAAGTGAGTTCATTATTGTGGCAATGGTTTTGTTATACAAGTGGCAGTTTGGCCACATTTTACTCTCCTTTGCTTGCCTCTTTTTGCCTTTTTATCAAGAAGACCTTCACCAGATTCTTGTCTGTGGATCTTGGACTTTTCAGCTTTCAAACTGTCAGCTAATGAAGTTCTATACATTAGAAATTACCTAGTCTGTGCTATATTGTTATAGAAGCACAATATGAACCAATACAGGGAATCAGTACCAGAGAAATGGGGTGTTGCTATAACAAATACTGAAAATTCTGGAAGCATCTTTAGAACTGGGTAGAGGCTAGAGGCTGGAAGAATTTGGAGGCGAAGCAGGATAGAAAAAGCCTGTTTTGCCATTAATGGAGTATTAAGGGTGATTCTTGTGAGGGGTCCAAAGAAGAGGGATGCTACAGGGAATGTCTGAAACTTCTTGGAGACTACTTAAGTGATCATGATCATAGTGTTGGTATGAACACAAACAAAAACAGTGAAGGCCATTCTGATGAGCACTCAGAAGGAAATAAGAAGTATATTACTGGAAAATGGAATAGAGTCTGTCATTTTATGAAGTGGCAAAGAACCTGGCTGACTTCTGTTTATGCCCTAGGATTTTATGGAAGGCAGGCCTAAGAGCAACAAACTAGAATATCTGGCAGAAGAAATTTCCAGATAAAATATTGAAGGAGCTACATAGCTTCATTTAACTGCATATAGTAAAATGAGAGAAGAGACAAATGATTTAGTGGCAGAATTTATAATCAAAAGGAAAATGATGTAAAAAATGGAGACATCTTCAGCTTGACCATGTATACAATAAAAAAAAAAAAAAATTCAGCAGAAAATACTAAGGGTGTTGCCAAGTGACCTTTTGATAGAGATTGGTATGCATAAAAGTAATCCAGTTGTTATTCATCAAGCCAATGAAGAATAATCCCAAAGGCAGTTTGGCGATTCTGTATCTTTGAGATTGGCACTCTCATCACAGGCCTAGCCCTCCAGGAAGTTAGAATGGTTTTGTGGGATGGGCCCAAAGCACCGTCCATGGGTTCACTGTCCAGGGCCTCCATGGGATTCTGCTCCCTGCATTCCAGTGCAGTGTTCTTCAGCTGCCCCAGCTGTGGCTCAAGCAGACTTGGGTATGGCTGGGACTGCTATCCCTGAACTTTAGCAGCATCCAAATGGTGCTAATTCTGCAAGCACACAGAGTATGTGAGCTGTGAAGGTATGGCTAGTTCTACCTAGATTTCAAAGGATAGTCCAGTAGCCCTGCTTCTAGGAGCAGAGCTTTCATAGAGAGCTTTGCCTACTGGAGCTGTGGGAATGGGGCCTCACCCAAAACCCAGTACTGTGGAATTCTGAGTGTGGAATGCTAGCTGTGAGAGAAATAGGCATGAGGCGCCAACCCATAAGAGCTGTTACATGGGCTGAGCCCAGCAAAGCCATAGGGGTGAAGCCATCCAATGCCTTGGGGGTCTCAACCCTCTCCTATTATGTCAAAAAGGCAGGACATGAAATCAAAGATTATTTTGGAGCTTTAAGTTTTATTGTTGTTTTCTATATTGGGTTTTGGACTTGTGTGAGAACTGAAAGTCCAGAAATAAACCCATGTATAAACCATCAACTAATATTCAACAAAGGTAGAAAGAATACTCCATGTTGAAAAGGTAGTCTCTTAATAAAATGTTAGAGAAACTGGATACTGACAGGCAAAAGCACGATGTTGAACCCTTATTTTACTCTATACACAGATAAACTCAAAATGAATTAAAAACTTAAATATATACTACAACTATAAACTTCTATAAAAAAGAGTAGGGAAAAGCTCCTTAACATTGCTATTTTCAATGCTTTTCCTGTATATGACACCAAAAGCACAAGCAACAAAAGCAAAAATTAACAAGTGAAACTACATAATATTAAAGAGTTTCTGCACAAGGAAACAATCAAGAAAATGTGAAAAGGTAACCTATGTAATGGGAGAAAATACTTGCAAATTTTATATCATAAGATGTTAAGATCCAAAATGTGTAAGGAACTTATACAACTCTATGGCCAAACAAATAATCCAATTAAATAATGAGCAAAGGATCTAAATAGACATCTTTAGACTTTCTGTCTTCTTCCTAAAGATGTCTGGACATTAACAAAGGACCTAAATATACTGTCTATTTAGGTCATTAGCAGAGGATAGTCTAAATATGTCTATTTAGGTCCTTTGCTAATGTCCAGACATCTTTAGAAAGAAGACATACCAATGACAAAATAATATATGAAAAGGTGTTCAACATCACCAAGCATGAAGGAAATGCAAATCAAAACCACAATGAGATGTTTATTACCTCACATGTCAGAATGGTTATTACAAAAAACTCAAAAGGTAAACGTTGGCGAAGACATGGATGAAAGAGAACCTTATACTGTTGATAGGAATGTAAATTAGTACAGCCATAATGGAAAACAGTATGGAGATGCCCCATACTGTTTCCCATACAAATTAAAAATAGAACTACCATATGATCCAATAATCTCACTTCTGGGCACATATCAAAAAATGAAATAAAATCAGCATCTTGAACAGATATCTGCACTCCCATGTTCATTGAAGCATCATTCACAATATCCAAGATATGGAAATAACCTAAGTGCCCATCAATAGATTAATGTTAAAAAAAAATGGGAGAGAGAATGGAAGACTGTTCAGCATTACCAAATAATCAAATGCTGCCACTTGCAACAACATGGATGAACTCGAAGGACGTTATACTATGTGAAATAAGCCATACACAGAAATACTACATGATATCACATATATGCGGAATCTAAAAATGTCAAATGCATAGAAACAGAGAGTAAAATTGTGATTAATGGGCTGAGGGGCGGGATAAATGGAGAGATGTTCATTAAAAGGTACAAACTTTCAGTTATAAGATGAGTAAGTTTAGAAAACCTAATGCACAACATGGTGACTATAGTTAATACTAATGGATCATACACTTGAAATTTGCTGAGAGTAGATACTAAATGTTCTCAGCATGCATACTGAATAACTATGAAAAGAATAACTATGTAGCATGAGGAATATGTCAATCACCTAGATTCTAGCAATTATTTTGTAAAGTGTGCATAAATTGAATCATGCTATACATCAATGTATACAATTTTTATTTTATATCCCAACTGTTTCTGCAGATTAGGTATTAGGTTTACCACAAAAACTATAGATGATCAGTTAAATCTGAATTGCAGAGGCACAAGCACAACTTTTCTTTTTTTTCTTTTTTTTAGTAAAATAGGTCCAACTATTGGATAGGACATACTTGCATACTTACACACAAGCTTCATTGTTTCTCTCCAACAAAAATTTAACTGGGCATCTGTATTTTGCTACATCTGACAACCCTACCAAATCCTTCCAATGTTAGCCAACACTCCCCTGCAGAATAATAGATGAGGTTTCCAAGGGAGGTTTTGTGGCTTTACCTCACACAACAGGAGGCATTTAAGTTATATAGCATCTCTATTTTATACCTGCAGAATTGTATGACATCCTCTAGGGAGCCATGCCTCATAAATCCGGTGATTATAATTTTATTTACTATAAGTAATCCTTTAGCCAGGGGCATCCTGCTAAGGGGCTCTGTAGATTAGGTCTCTTCCCCCAAGCAAATATCATCAGCCTATTTACCCAGAGGTCCAGTTGACAAGGAGATAAGGACAGGTCACTTGCCCTATTTTCTTTCTCCTGGGGTTACACTCTGGTTAAAGAATAAATGGATCACAGGCCAGATATTTTAACTACTTCCTTGCAATTATAATCATGTACTAAATATCTGAGGAAAAACATACTTTCATATATACCAGAAATAAAATCAAAAGCTGATAAAAAATTTAAATTTCCCATGTGAATTTTAGACTTAATGTCCTTCAATGTGAGAAAAGTTGTTTTTCTAATCAGTACAAGTTTTATCCTTCATAAATATTCTCATGTAATTTATATATTAAGTTTTGAATACTAAGTTTAAATTGCTATTTGAGAAGAAACACTTAACAGCAGTATCTTAGTTCCACCAAATAGATATATCATTTCTCTAAAGTTTTGTTTAATCAAATATATTATATCTAGTAAGTATCTTAGAAGGAGTAAGACAGAAATAAAAAGGAACAATCTGATGACTAGCAGGCCATGGAGACCAAGGTATTATTCTCAAACCACTGACTATTGCTGTAATATATTTTAAAAGTTCCAACATAGTAAAAATCTGAGATTTAACTTGGGATACATAATTTTTATCTATAAGAATAAAATAAAGGACTCCATCATATGCACAATTAGAAATATAAAAATTTAACCAGTGCTTTCACGTCTTTTATAAAGGTACACAATTTCATGACTTACATTAGGCTCCCTCAGTTTGTTTTCAAGTTTCTTTTGATTTTCCTTTTTTCATGTTCAATGAGCAATGAAAAAGAATGTTGACAGTAGAATTTCGAAGTCACTTTAAATGGTTAGTAAACCATTTAAAAGTTAGTATATAATATATAGTATCATCTTTTTTCCTGAAAAAGCATATTTTTGGCCTTAAAAATTGTCAGTGTGAATATCAAGATAATTAAAACTTTCTCTATTCTAGTGTAGACATGTAAAACCACAATTCATTACATTTTTCTCAGTTATTTTACCTATGTATTCTGAATCCATGGTTTTCTAGGTAAAACAGATTATAGCTGCTAAGCCAGCATTTTGACTAATTTATAAAGATTTCTAATGCTATGGAGGTGTATGGCTATGACCTGAAAGCTCTGTCCCTTATTCTTATAGAAGCTTTACATTTTCTATATTAAAATAAAATCATAAATACTATTTAAAAACCTTAAGTTAGCATATAGAGCACATTGTGCTGCATATTAGTTTCTTTTGATACATTATTTCATATATCCAGTAGTTTTATTTTTCTTTTGTTTTAGCATAAACTGGTGAAATAAGTATTTATGTACTTCTACTCGTTTTGAATGTGTGTTCTCATTGTTAAACACACATTAATCTTGCAAGTCTCCGTGCAGGTAGAAAATATTTTCTGATTTCACAAATGAAGACATTGAGGATTAGAGTGATTATTATTGCTCCAGTATAACACTTCAATAATCAGAACACCCAGGACTATGTCCTCACACCCAGATCTAGTTTTCTAGTTTTCTTTTCACCATATACAACTGTGTCTCCTGTAATAGCCAGTAGAGATTTGTTAACAAAGACTCAAAAAAAGTGATAGTCTTTACTTTTCAATAACCGTATCTAGAAGAAAGTTCTATCTGAAGGAATTCACTTGAATCTGTGTAATTCTTGATTTCTTTCTTTATACCTTTTCACAGTTAAGAAAAAAAAAAATCAAGGAATTCAATGCACTCAATTTCTATGTATTCTTTCCCCTATCCATTCTTATCAGCTATCATCCTAACCAATTCACTAAAATGAATCTTAGGGATTTCACCCATGACTTTCACATCGCCCAAAACTTTCACATCGCCCAATTGTCACAACATATGAAAAACCACCCTCAGCTATATTCCATAATATAGATTTTACTATTTTTATCCCAATATTCACTGGCTAAATGTTTTCCCCTTTGCTATCCTCTTACTCTCCTGAGTGTCTTCACTGTTCATTCCATCTCCTTAGGGTGAGTGTATAGAGTCATTAGACTTTACGGACTATACATAGGCTAGTTTTCCTAAATCCCAGAATTCCTCCTTCACCTGCAGACATAAATCCAAATGTTTACTCAGTACTTCCATTTCTATATACAATATCAAAATTACTATGTCTAAAACCAAATTATTGGATCTGAGCCTCAATTCAAACTTCTACCAATTTTCTCAAAATAATCATAATTACCAGCCACATCCACAAGATCTGGATTCTGCTTAACTCTACAACTTTATCAGTCTCTGACACTTTAGGCTTCCTCTGTCCTGGTCTTTTTTGTTATATTTCTTGAATATTTTATATTCTTGCTCATGTTATTATTATTATTTCTTTGCATTAATTATACCTTTGTACCTTCAGAACTCAGCATCGATGGCAAAGAACCTTTACTTAAACATGTCCCTCTCTATATGTCTGTTTTCTTTCATCATACACTATTTAATTTTTGTCTAGTACATATGGCTATTAAATTGGAAAGAGTGAATGGTCTGAAAAAAAGTATTTTGAGGGGGGAGTCTCATTCTGTCACCCAGGTGGGAGTGCTGTGTGCAATCTCGGCTCACTGCAACCTTCACCTCCTGGGTTCCAGAGATTCTCCTGCCTCAGCCTCCTCAGTAGCTGGGATTACAAGTGTGTGCTACCACACCCAGCTAATTTTTGTATTTTTAGTGGAGAAAGGGTTTCTCGATGTTTGCCAGGCTGGTCTTGAACTCTTGACCTCAGGTGATCTGCCTGCCTTGGCCTCTCAAAGTGCTGGGATTACAGGGTGAGTTACTGCTCCCAGCCTTGGTCTGAGATTTTTACCCTACTTTTGAGCTATTAGCCTGCTAGAATGTTACAGATACACACACACACACACACACACACACACACACACACACTCCCAAACACATATGCTAAAACATACCTATATAAAATAACAAAAGATTTTGATTTCTGAGTCAAAAACAGACCACAGCAAAAGATCAAAAACAGTAGCCAAAGCAGCTTCTTGTGTAAGTTCCCTATACCACACATCCCACAGAGGAACATGATGAGGACCAGATGTTTACCTGCACGTGCAGTGGGTTGCACCACAGGAGAGGAAGCCTGAAATTAGGAGCCTCTTAGAGTTTATGAGGCTGCTGGCAAATCCACCCACCCTCCTCTGTAGAGAGCGAGATTACTCATTTTTCTGGAATATAGAAAAATCTCTTCCTGGAGGAACAGAGAAAGCTCCACAAGTTTGTTATCCTGGAACATAAGCATATGCCTCTGGGAAAGGAACAGGGAGGGTTTTATCTTTACTACATTGGACACCTTCAAAATGTGTCTCTAAATTTGTCCAGAGGGAAACACTCTCTCTAGCTTCTAAGGCTGTTTGCTATTGAAACATGTATTTTGCTTAGAAGACCTAGCCTGTGCAGAAACCTGAGGAATCCATGGAAAATGTTATACTATCAATGACAATTTATAAATACCTATCTCATGTATTTGCTTATTTTCATTTTCTCTCTAGAAATTTTTACCACGTGAGTAAAATTGCCCAATAAGCAATTTTATTTGCACAGATTCTATGGTTGTTGATCATTGTTATATTCCCAGTGCTTGAAATATTCCTTGGCTTACAATAGGTAAGCAATACACACATACATACATACAATTACTGAATGAAATAGCAAATAAATAATTAAATGAGTCAATAGATGAAAAACTAATGGATTTATTAATTCTTAAAATGCTGGATAATTTTGTTTTTAATTGTTGCTGGTACTCTAATCACTGCTTTCCCTTGTATGTATATTTTTAAAGGTTTTACTCTCCTGTCTGTATTGATTGAGTCGGTCTCAGAAATTTAAGAATGTGTAACTACATAAATAATTCAAGATATTACTTGAAATTTTTATTTTTTTAAAAAGAGTTGTGTAAATTCTTAAAACATTTAGGGTAAAAATATAAGAGACATTGCAAAGAACAGGTGTTCCTAGTAGTTCAGGTATATTGCAAAGCAGAGGTGTTCCTAGTAATTCAGGTATTTCAAGAAATTCTAAAAGATATGAAACAGCCTTACTGATGGAGAGATTGTGGTCAGGAGGAGATTGGGGTCATTCTAAGAAGGAAGACAAGATAATTTGGCTGTGGCAAATAGGACATATAATTATTTCCTCCATGGTCCAGTACTTGGATGGTGGTAAGCACATTACTTTTACATTAAAAGGAAAAAAAATTCAAAATCTGCCACTAACTACTACCTAAAATATAGGGAGAAATGCAGTAAAATTTTCAAATGTAGGTACTTTGGGAAAAGAAAACGAATTTCAGTTTAGAATTGTACCCATTAGAATAATTAGATCTAATTGATGGGAAGAAAGATATAGAGAAATTAGAACTGTGATGGCATATCAATGCTATATAATCACATAATTTAAATCCAAATTCCTGACTCTGCTTCATATAGACTATATGACATTGGGAAAATTATTAAACTCCTGTTGCCTCATGTTTCTTATTAAGCAAAAGAAGAATTCCTTAAATGAAATACTAGTTGACCATCTAATAGGATACTTGTTAGCATTAAATTAGCCAATAGGTACAGTGTGGTCAGAATAGTATGTAGAAATATACATATTCCAAAATGATAATTACAGTTTCTATAGTGAAAATGCAAAATAGTGTAAATGTAAAATCAGGCTGATAAAGATAGGTCCCTTTTCCAATTGAGAAACATACTAATGCTGAAGAGATATACATATAAAAAGAAAGAGAGAGAGACAGAGAGAACAAATCTAAAAAGAAAGAAGGAAAAATAATTCCTGATTCCAGAAACAAAGAAGTTGCTGAAACCAGAAAAGTACCAAAAATTTTAAAATTGTATCCAAGAACATTATAGTTCAGAGCACACTGGACATCAAAAGAGGGAAAATACAGCAGAAAATTATGCATGGAACAATACTATTATTATGAGAAGTATCAACAAAGTTAACAAAAAAATTAATTTCATGCTAAGAACTGGAAAAACAGATTTGAAAATGTATGTTTTAATTATTTAAGGCATAATAGTAGACAGATGAAACATATTGCAGCAACACGGCAAAATTTCCTCATTACATCGTCAAATGGATTTAAAAAGGTACTACAATATTTCCTGGAATTGCTTTGATGTAAGGAAGAATCAGACTCTTATTGAGTCTTCGGATTCATGAAAATGTTACACATCTTCATTTTTAAGTTGACTTTTAAATAACATTTCAATAACATATCAAAATTACATGTCCTGGATACATTATTTTATTCATTGCTAATACAAATGGGAATTTTTAAATCACCCTTTCCAATTGGCTTTTCACTTTTAATTAGATTTGTGTATTAGTTTGCCAGGGCTGACATAAGTATCACAGACTAGGTGGCTTATACAACATAAATTTATTTTCTTACAGTTCTTGGGCTTAGAAGTCTGAGATCAAGGTGTTGGTAGAGTTGATTTTTTACAAAATCTCTCTCCTTGGCTTGTAGATGCCATCTTCCTCTGGTTTCTTAATCTGTTTTTTTCCTCTGTGTCTGTCTGTTTCCTAATCTCTTTTTGTAATCTTTTCACTCATATAAACTACAGCTCACCCTTAAGAACTCATTTTACTTTAATTACTTTTTAAAGGCCTTATCTCCAAATACATTTACACTCTGAGGTACTTGGAGTTAGGACTTTAACATATGGATGGGGGAATGTCACAACTCAGCTCATAACAATCTGTATAAAAGGTTTATAAATAATTGATTTGCTGAATTCGATAGAGATCAATGTTGACAGCATGTCCACTTATCTGCCTTAGTTTTCTATGTACAACAGAATTTGCATATTCATATTCTGCCACATATCGTGCTACAAGTAGATTATAAATTTTCTAAAACATTGACCTTTAGTTAATACTAAATTGAATGAATTACTCTAACTGTATTATAAGTTCAATATCTGATAGTACACAAGGCATACAGATATGTTATTGTCAAGACTGTCTTAGCTTCTCTTGGTCCTTTTCATTTTTTATAAACTTTAGAATCTGCTTTGTATACTACACATACCTACACATAAACTACTGAACTTTTGATTAAATTTTTACTGAGTCCATAGACTGATTAAGAAAGCAATTACATCTTTACTATATTGAGTATACAATGAATGCTATGTATTTTTTATTTATTAAGATATTATTTATAAAATTAAGATAGTAATATTTTTAGCATTCCATAATTTTCAATGTATATATCTTGCATACATCTCTTTAGATTTATTCCTGGATATTAATTTTTAATGCTATTGTTAATGGTAATTTAAAAATTGTATTCTTTAGTTGCTTCCTTCTGGTGTACAGAAATAAAAGTGATTTGAGGTTTTATTTATTTACTAATGTATGTAGTTATATTAAATTTATTAATTCATTCTAATATTTATAGGTTATTTGGGTTTCTACATATGCATTGATGTCATTTAGTAATGATTATTTCTTTGGAAACATCTCACACAAACACACACACACACACACACACACACACACACACACACACACTTTTTTTCCTTGTCTTATTCTACTGGCACTGACATCCTGCACAATGTTGAACAGAAGCAGTCATTACTGTTATCCTCTACCTATTTCCGATTTTAGGGGCCAACCTTTTTACCATTTGGCCTGATGTTTACTGCAGAATTTTGAACTATTTCTCATACATTTAAGGAAAAGCCTTTCTGTCCTAGATTTTTAAGAGTTTTTAATCATGTGTGCTTACTAAATTATTCAAAATGATGTTTTCACATCTATTAAGATGATGATTTAATCTTGTTCTCTCTCTCTTTCTCCCCCTCCTCCTGCTAATGTGATTAAATGCACTGACTATGAAATATACAACATTCTTGTTTTTCTGGAATAATCATTACTTGACCATAATGTATTGCCTTTTTCATATGTCATTGGACTTGATTTGATGGTATTGTACCTACGTACATGACAGAAGGTGAACTGTAACTTTTTTTGTGAGGTTTTCTTTTACTAAATATACTTTCATGGTTATTCTGATCTCTAAAAGCAAGTTGAAAAATATTTGAATTTTATGTGTTTGAAAGAGTTTAATATTGTGTTACTTTTATTGTATATTAGGAAGCTTGCAGCAGGAATGCCATTGCATCTAGAGCTTCTTTACAGAAAAAAGAATAATAAATATACTTCTCTTATAGTTTTAAAACTATCTGGCTTCTCCATTTTTTTCTTGTAACATCTTCACTTTGTTATATATTTATGAAATTTGTCAATTTAATATAAAATGTGCCAGGCATGACGGTTCATGCCTGTAATCCTTGCACTTTGGGAGGCCAAGGTGGGCAGATCCCTTGAGGACAGAAGTTTGAGATCAGCCTGGCAAACATGGTGAAATTCCTTTCTCTACTAAAAATACAAAAATTAGCCAGGTATGGTGGCATGCACCTGTATTCCCAGCTACCTGGAATGCTCAGCTGGGAGGATCATTTAAGCTCAGGAGGCAGAGGTTGCAGTGAGCCGAGATTGTGCCACTGCACTCCAGCCTGGGCAACAGAATGAGACCCTGTGTCAAAAAATAAAAATAAAAATAAAATAACTTATAATCTATTTCAAATGGAAAAAACAGATAAATGTAGATATTTATGTGTGTATGTCTCCATGTGTATGTGCATGCATTATGCATTTACTAGCTCTGTTCACAGAGAGTTAATAGAAGCACTTCCCCACAGATAGAAATAAGCATACCTGGCACTCAGATCATTGCCCTAAATAACTTTTTTCACTAAAAGGAATAGTCTCCTTTCATAAATGGTTTCTTCTGGGCTTGGGCAAGAAAAGCACCAGAATAAAATGTATATTTTTGTGACAGAAAGTAAGAAAGTACCAAAGAAATAATGTGATACATCAAAAGAATACATGGACAATCTTGATAGTATCATCTTCCCCTGACACTTTATATTTAATACTATTAATCATAATAAGTGATTATAACCTGTCAACTCAAGTTAGAATCCATAAACTCATGCTGATATAAATAAATCAATATATACATAGAGGAGCAAAGAAAGTTTTCACTTGTGATATAATTCCACCTATTAAATATACAATGAATTATAGAATTAGAAAATCATTTATCAACCACCATAGTAATAATAGTTAGAGACAAGGATCATCAATGAATGATAAAGGTAGTGAATGGAAGTTACTAAAGAAAAATGAAAAGTTCTTAATTTTACATTACTAATATTCAGGAGACATCACCTTAACCAAGTAATCCAAGTTAACATCCCCAATAATAGATTGAACACACATCATTTACCTCCTAATGTAGCACACTGAGAACAAAATATCACTTCTACTGTACTTCTGCAAAAATGCATAACATGATTCTATTCAGAGATAATATTAGGCATACCCAATTTGAGGAATATTCTACAAAATAATTACCCTGTATTCCTCAAAAATATCAAGTTCAAGAAAAGCAAAAACAGATTGTGAAACACCTCTAGTTTAAAGGAAACAAGAAATGGGATAACTTAGTATACCATGTGATGCCAGACCAGAAAATAAACCAAAATACTATTTTGATTGTTTGTTTGGGTATAGAAGTGGTTTTGGCACAAGTAATACATTTTGAATAAAGCTGCTGGCTATTAGGTATAGTACTGTATAAATGTTAGTATCCTTATTTTGATAATTACTAAGGTTATTCAAAAATGTCTTCATATTTAAAAAACACATTGAATTGTTTACAGGCACATGGAACAATTTCAACAAATTATTTTCAAAGGATTCAGAAATTAATACATATAGAAAACAAGAGTAATGTGGGTAAAAGGATTTATGGAATTATATTTATAATTTTTGCAACATTTTTATAATTCAAATTATTTCAAAACAGATTTTAAAATAATCTTTTTTCATACAATGCCATAGTTTACCCTTTTAAAGGCAAAACAAATATTTTCACTTTCTCTGTGGTTATAGAAATATATGAGGTTTGGGAAAGTTTGAGACCAGCTTCCTGAAATGGGCATTTAAATCAGCATGTATTTCAAAATATTATGGATATTACATGTTTGCTATGTTTATCATAAACTGGCTGCAAGAATTGGGAGTATACAATTTGTGGACCGTCAAAGACCTTTGTCAGGCAGGAGCATCAGAAAAGCCTAGAGGCAAAATAGAAAGAGCTAAAACATTATATATATATATATACAGATATATAAGTTCTCCACTCTTTAGATTTAGCATTTGAAGTATTTTCGTTTGGAAAGTAAAATGAGCAAGAGGTTTGAACTAACAATAGTAAAAGGCTTAAGGAGTCAGGGAAGTGATTGGAACCCTTCCATGAAGATTAGAAGTTAAAACGATCAATTGAGATAATGAAATACAGTGTGTGTTCTTTGATGTGTGTAGAGAAAGAATTGTGTTCAGGCAAGTTTAAAGAACCCATGAATTGTAAAAATCAATCAAAATGCCTATAGGACATGGAAAACAGCTATCAGTTGAAGCCAGCTTAGTACAGCTATTATTCAAAATAGAGCTATATCTAGCAAATACCCACACATCTATTCAATTCAGTCAAAAAAAAAAAATCAACCCAGTATGAAAAAAAGACAAGTTCTTGCTATATTGTCATCTAGAAAAAAACAACAAATTGAGTGATGAATAATGTAAAATTATACAGTCAAAAATCTCTTACTGAGTGATTACTAATGCATGCTACCTGGTACTGAATTTAAAAGAAACATTATCTTGCTTTTTATACAGTTGCTTTCTTGAGAAAGTAGGAGTATTAACAAATATTTACTAAACAGTGTGAAACCAAAAACTAGGGCTAAAGTACAGTCATAGTGCATAAGAGGGAAAGACCAGCAATGCCTAGAAAATGATAGGAAAATCCTCAGTGAGATAATAGTTTTGATCTGGTTCTCAGATTTCACTCATTTATGAAACTAATTAGAAATCTAGAGCACTTCTTTGTGCTCTGTGCTCCAGCATCCTGAGTTAGCCTTTGAAGGCTGTTCATTATGCAGGCTTGCTGAGGCTACTAGTGTGTATTAGTCCATTTTCACACTGCTTTAAACATACTACCTGAGACTGGGTAATTTAGAAAGAAAAGAGGTTTAATTGACTCACAGTTCCACATGACTGGGTAGCCTCAGGAAACTTACAATCGTGGTGGAAGAGGAAGCAGGCACGTCTTACGTGGCAGCAGACAGAGTGAAGTGGAGAAGAGTCCCTTATAAAACCATGAGATCTCCTGAAAACTTACTCTCACGAGAACAGCATGGGGGAAACTTTCCCCCTCCCCAACCAGTTCCTTCCTCCACACATGGAGATTATAAAGATTACAATTCGAGATGAGATTTGGGTGGGAACACACAGGCAAGTTATATCAGGATGTTTCCCAGAAACTGCCTTACAGGACACAAGAATAGAGAAGCCAAACACCTTAATCTCTTACTGCCTAGGGATAAGGGAATATAATCTCAATAAAATGTAAGTTTTAGATACATCAAGCAGTGCTACTTTAATTTATTTGATTTTACAGTTAGTAATACGGCATGCTATTTGTGGCTGATTGAAATGCAGCCAAGTCAAATCACTACTAAATTGTAAGCTTTCCTAAAAAATTTAATTAATAATAATTCCTGATTTTCAAAACTCCTATATTAATTATTGTGTATTCTTTTGGTTTGTCAATCATATATGACTGTGGAATCAATAATAATACATCAATGTTTAATTTTAAAAATATTATTTATAATTGTAAACAGTTATATTAGGTTTCTCAAACTTTATCTTAAGGTCCAAGTGCATAAAAGTGGTAATTCAAATTTTTTTATTTCCTACTCAGTCCTACAAATTATGTATTTTTTAATTTATATTAAATATCTGCCTAAATAAATTCTCCAAGTAAAAGTGGCAAGAGTCCATACTAAACCAGTGCTCATGTGAAAATAGAGATTCTAAGTAAGAGAAATATAGAAAGTAGAATTGTAAGACTTGATGACTGACTATTTAATGCAAAACTGAGACATATGAGAGAGTTGATAAGAATTTGGAGTTTGTAGTTTGAGTTACTGAATAGTCTGGACCCTATTTAACATAGGGAATATAAATTGAGGAAATTGAGGATGTCTTGTTTTAGGTAGGACGTACACATTTTCTCCGTGTTTCTTAAAAGGTAGACTTTATCAAGCAATTTACATCATCATAATAAGCCTAATATCATTATTCACTGTTGAAACATAGCAAAAATGAGGCTCAGTATCCAATATCACTATGTAAATGACTATTTCAAACCCAGATGGTTTGACTACAGAGCTACCATTCTTAACTCTTACTTTCCCTCGGTTGCTGCATCTGTAAATTGCAAATTAAATATAGTATAAACTAGCTATGTAATCTGAACTATGTAGTAATTAATATGTTCTACATACTAATTTTTATACTTGTGAATAACTGAGAATTTTGAAAAACCTGTTTAGAAAATCTTTGAAGACTACTTAATTTACTATAATACCACTGACCTTTTATCACCTTAAGTGCCTAGCAATTAGCGTAATGATTGGCACATGGTAAACACCTAATTTTATTGAACAACGAATGAGTTAATGAATGAAAAAGTGACATAGGAGTGAACAGAAGGGATTATTACTTTACTACGTTATGCTTCAGCTCTCTTAAAAATAAAACTAGTAACATTTGTAACGGATATTTATTATAAGGATTAAATTGATTATATGTGATTAATAATCTGTTATGGAACATCTGTACACATATGACTTACTATTATTGTTAGTAAAATAACTAAGGGTAAAATTAGTAAGATGCTTCTTATCTGTATATTAGAGTACATGATAGAAGATATAAAAACACATTGGATTAATGGTGATTGGTTTCCCCATGATACTTCTTTCCTCTTTTGATTTTATCATTAACAACAATAGGGCTATGAATCATAAGACATAATGTAATTGTTAGAAGATAATTTTAACTATAGACATTTATGTAAATACAAATACTATGAATTTGTATTTACATAAATGTAAGATTTTGTCATAAATTGCTTTTGCATGCTATATAATCCCATAAGAAAACTCTGGATATTATTTAATGTAACATAAATAAGATTTTTTATTTCAATTTTCAGAAAAAAATTCATAACAAAACTTAGAAATAATTTCTTATTAAGTAATAAGTGTAATAGTATTTCTTACCAAATCGTCAAGTTTTGTTACAGTCTCCAAAGATGAAAAAAAAATGAACAAATTTGCAGTAAATAACCAAGTTAAAATTTATAGGAACTTTGAAGTTAAATAAACATACCACAGCAAACTAATGCCCCATGAATTAAGAGAGACATCATAAAGACAAGATATTTTGAATCTACTAGTTTTATTAACTCTTATTTTTTGTGAAAACTGAAGCATCAGAAAGGCCACTTAACGGTAAGGGAGATGAGAGGGAGAAGTCTAATATGTAATCATTTTTAAGAGGTCTAAACTCAAATGCTCATCAATAATAGACTGGATAAAGAAAATGTGGCACATATACACCACGGAATACTATGCAGCCATAAAAAGGATGAGTTCATATCCTTTGCAGGGACATAGATGAAGCTGGAAACCATCATTTTCAGCAAACTGACATAAGAACAGAAAACCAAACACCACATGTTCTCACTCATAAGTGGGTGTTAAACAATGAGAACACATGGACACAGGGAGGGGAACATCACACACCAAGGCCTGTTAATGGGTGGCAGGGCTACAGGAGGGATAGATAGCAGTGGGTGGGGGATTGGGGAGGAATAACATTAGGAGAAACACCTAATGTAGATGACGGGGTAATGGATGCAGCAAACCACCATGGCACGTGTATACCTATGTAACAAACCTGCATGTTCTGCACTTGTACCCCAGAACTTAAAGCATAATAAAAAAGAAAGAAAGAAAGAAAAAATAATAAAAGGTCTAAACTCTTTAGTATGGGTGTGCTTGGAGATTACAATTATAAAAAAAAGAATTGAAATGTGTTTATTTTTAAAAGGTAAGTGCTTATTTTATGTAGAGAATTGCCATTTGCTTCAAGCTATTTAGTCTTAAAGGACAACAATATTAGCCTTTTTATTTTTCTTCAATTAGTGAATAATAATCTGCCAATATTTATGTTTTAAAAAGTATGCCTTTTTAAAAAACGTATATGAATCCCTGCATTAAACTTTTTAAAATTCCTCTTTAAAATTGTCAGTAGAAGTTCAAAATTAAACTGCTTTACTACACCAAAGAGTAGGTTATTTTCCTGCTCATGGAAGGATAAGTCTAATGATTCTTTTCTTTCATTTTTTAAGGCACAGACTCTATAATTGCTTGGTGAATGGTGACATCTGATCGCTGACCTAAGAAAAACATATTTGCATCATTTATAAGAGCAGATGACAGGTCATGTCTGTTACATTTGACCCTTCCAATTTTTAAGCCTATGCCAGGTTTAGAAAAGAATACATAAAAAGAACACGCAATAGAGAGTTTGGGGCAAGGAATTCTTGCTGGATTTGCATACTATGGTATATAATCCATTCCCCAATTGGAATAAATTGGACCAAAGTTCACACACCTTTTGAATAAACATACTTTAGGTTACAGCAGAAGCTGAACATTTTTCAAAACTGTTATTTTATTGGTGTCAAAATCAGCTGAATCTTTGTGATTTTTTGTTGAAATCAGAACAAAATCAAATTATTACCATAAGATTGATATTTTGATCTAATTTGGTTTCAAACATGAAGAAAATTTTGTTATACAAATTGACATAAACACAAGTTTAAAAATTATCTTTTATCATAAAATTTAATATTATGCTAAGAAGTTTTTCTTGTTAAACATTACTCCCTTGAATAATTAAAATCTATATTTTATTTTAATATTGCTAGATACATAGCTACCTATTTTCAATACTTCTTACCTCTAATCTGCCAAACATTACATTTCATAAATTCCTTATCAAATATAGATGCTGAGTTATCTAGCTTCTATTTATTTTACCAATTTAAGCTGTAATGACTTCAGAGTCACAGTTAAAGACGGCATCCTCCTTTTAAATTTGATGGAGGCAATAATATGATGACACATGTTGACTGCATTATTTTTCAACTCATCAGTGTTTTGGTATGACCAAATATATCTCATATTAAATTTGAAATTTAGGAGATTATAAGTTTAAGCACTCTATACAAACTCCATGAAATTCCTCATTTACTGTACACTTGTCTGCTTCCAAGCAATTACAGTTTCCTAATGCCTGAAACTGAAGCTATCTCTATTCTTTTTCCTAAACTCTTTCTCCAGAAATGTGCCCAAAGTCTATGGAAATTTCAGAATATTTCCATTTATGTTATGACAAAGGGTATAATTATTCATAATTTGATTTCTGTTTTTCCAGTGACTTTTCAATCTCAGTATGCCCATAATAACAATTAAAAATGTGTAAAGACCATTGATTAATGTTCTAAATTAATCCATGATGTGTTCCTATAAATGATTTTGAATTTCACATGTTGCAATACTTTGTCATACATTCAGTACTTTATATATTGAAATATAAAATGCTAAAAATGAATTTGCTTTCATAAACTTTGTTTTGAATAAGTACATTTAATTATTTTCACTGTTTGGTCAAAACTTTGGAATTAGTTTAAGCCATATGTAATTGATCACCTGTGTGTGTGTGTGTGTGTGTGTGTGTGTGTGTGTGTGTGTGTGTGTGTATACACACACATATACATTTTATATTTTACAAGAGCTGATGCATTGGTCTGCTAGGGATTCCATAACAGCATATCACAAACTGAGTGGCTTCAACAGAAATTTATTTTCTCACAATACTGAAGTCTAGATGTTCAAGATGAAAATGTTGGCAGAATTATTTCCTTAATGATAGTGAGAGAGAATCTATTCCATGCCTCTTTCTTATCTTCCAGTGGTTTGCTGGGGTCTTTGGGGTTACTTCGCTTATAGATACATCACCCTGATCTCTGCTTTCATTTTCCCACAGTGTTCTCCCTGTTTGCATGTTACTGTCTGTGTTCAAATTTCTTCTTTTTTATAAGAACAATAATCATATCAGATTAGAGCCCATATTTATGGCCTCATTTTAACTTGACTGCATCTATAAAAACCCTATTTCCAAGTAAACCACATTCTGAAGTACCAGGGGTTGGGGCCTCAACATATTTTTTTAAGGGGAAATAATTAAACTAATAATTAAAACTATTTGGTAAGCTTCATTAATAAGTGTGGCAAACTCATATATAAATGCATTAGCAAACATTATTGGTGGCATTTAATAAGCACCTATGAATTGATTAAAGGAAAGCATAAATTATAGACTCTAAGGTGTTAGTTTAGAGGAGGCTTAAAAACCTAAAACTTTAATACAATCAAGCATTCGTTAACACCAGAGGATATTGTAGGATAACATTTAAAGTAAGTTTTAGAATCCTAATATCTGTATTTATTAATTCCAAAGATTTTCAGTGACAGTATGCATTGTGATATTTCATGATGACTGATATACTATGTAGCACTTCAAACTGATTCTGGAGCACTTTGTCTTGTTTTCAGCGAAAAAGCTATCAAACTTGGAATAGCATACAGCTGAATATGAACTAGAAACACTTATATAGATTATACATGCTAAAAGCAATTCTTAGCATTACATGGGTAATAACATTGATGAATATATAATTTCAGATTGCCTAAAAATCATGATTCTTCTAAATTTTCTTTAGTTACCCCTATCATAGTAACAATTCTAAAAATTATTGTACATTACATACTACTATGAGGAGAATCTTCCTCAGTCATACTATTTTTTTTTTTTTTTTTGAGAGGAAATCTCGCTTTGTCATCCAGGGTGGAGGTCAGTGGTTTGATGATCTTAGCTCACTGTAGCTTCTGCTTGCCGGGTTCCAGCGATTCTCCTGCCTCAGCCTCCCAGGTAGCTGGGATTACAGGCATGCACCACTACACCCGTGTAATTTTTGGATTTTCAGTAGAGATGGGGTTTCACCATGTTGGCCAGGCTGGTCTTAGATTCCTGACCTCAGGTGATCCGCCTGCCTCAGCCTCCCAAAGAGCTAGGATTAAAGGCATGAGCCACCGCTCCCGGCCCATACTTCTTATTATTACATTTCTTTAGCCATTAGGGAGCACTAGTTCCTTTCTCTTTGTATCATTTTTCACAAAGTATCACATACATGAGATAAGAATATGACCAATTAAATTCTGTTATAATGTCATTCATGTGGGCAGCAGCAGAATATCATCAAAAACAAAAAGTAATAATGAAATTTGGATTCCATTGAGTGTTTCAGTATAATACAATTTTGAAAAAAATCTAATCTAGTGAACATAGCATGCCCTCAATTTCTAGGGAATTTTCAGAATACATTTATACTTGTTGGATAAGTAAGAATGTGAGAAATCCATATTTTATAACTGAAACCATATACATATTTTAATAAAAATATTTAAAGGTGGTTAGAGGTACATTTATTATTCCATATTATTAAACATTTTATATTATTGGCAATCAAGATGACATCTCAAATTTAAGTATATAAAACAATTTAAAGGACCGTTTGCATTATACTTAATAACAACTTTAAAATAATATTTTTCTTTTTCATTATTATAAAAAAAATTCCTTGAAGAAAGTTTAGAATATTGAAAAAATTGGAAAAAAAAGAAAACTCTATACTTCTTGCTGTATAATCACTTTTATTATTAAGTGTGTTTCCAATATTTTTCTTCTTAATATCTTTTATATGGAGAATTTTATGTCAGAATTATGATGTTTAAAGCTTCTAGCAATGTTAAAAATAGCTTTTGTATTCATAAAATACCTTTGAAATATAGTGTGAGAAACTTGGTTCATAATACTTCCCTTTCTGCATAATTTTTCTAAAAATAATATTTTAATAAATATGTATACCATATTAAAAGTAATACTATCAAATATGTCTCTGCTATTATATTTTAAAACGTATGTTGGGATATTGTCAATTAAGTATAAATAGAATTTTCTACAGAGTTTTTCTTAATCCAACTACCAATAAAATTATAATTCTGGGCTATAACAAATAAGAAATACAGTATGCCATGTATAGAATACGGAATGATCAGTTTTGGGGCAAGCACAACAGCAACTTAGTATCATAAATATTTTTAGACATAAAATATATAAATTAAACTTAATAATGTAAAAATATTTCTGGCCAATATTTTCTTAAGTGTGATTGCTCTACTAGCAAGGGAATAAAATCACTGCCAGCAAATGACACGTGTCAAAAACCACTGTGGCTTTTAAACACATTTTTCTGATAATATTTGACAAATTCCAGTTACTTAATGGCAGTATAATGTAATTACATCCCCACTTTTTAGTATAGAAGTTTAGGTAATACCCTCTTTATTCTTCTACAGGAGAGGACTGGACTGGCTGGTTGATTGTGAAAGAATTTAAGTGACATCAGGTGGCCTTAGATTCAATGTTTTATTTGGATATAGATATGCAAGAAAGCAAAAAACTCAGACCATGTATCCTGCTCAGGGCACTTTCTTACAACTCCTGACAGTAGCTCCTTGTAGCAGACAGAATTCCATTAAATGAGTTACAATGCCATGCCTCTAGGAAAAGGATTTGATAAAGAAAACCTCATGATATAGATGCCTGCCACTTGCTTAGATACCCTCTCAAAGAAAAACTATGTGCTCTTACACTCACTTAAAATCTGAATATTTTATCATAAGTTGAAATAATTCTATATAATATAATTTGGAGTTTTGTAAATGTTGACATTTATAAAATGTTGAAACACAACCTCTAAAAATCTGTGTTATAAAATTTATATAGTAGTTATTTGGCACCCAAAATTTTATAATAATTATATTTTATATATATCACCTTATCATACTTTTCTGAAATGAAAGTTATTTCAATTAAAATCATTTTTCAAATTTCCTGTAACTCAAGTAAACACAAAAACATTCTGCATTATTGGTCATATTGAGGGCAGGAGCAGCCTCTGCTAAGATGACAGCTGCAGTGAGGGAGGCACAGCTGGGCCTGCGAGCTCCATTGAACTGGCAGGAGCTGGGAACAAGCACATCACTTCCAAGTAGGAGCAGCAGGAGCCCTACCCTACGGAACACAACTGCTGCTGCCTGACAAGGGCTGCAGACCCAGGCATTTCTTCATTCTTGAAAGCCCAGTAAATCCCCCTCCCCTGAAGCCTTTGAAGTGCCTACTCCCACTGCCTGGCCTCTCCCTGCTCCTGGCACCTGCTGTGATTTTGTAGCAAAGTTATGGACAAGGCTGGGCGCTGTCAGGACCCAGCTGGGTGTTTGCAGCTTAGGTCAGCGCTGACATGCCAGCCCCAGCTGCCTTGCCCCCCTCTAGACTTTGGGCACTGACAAGCATGGGAGGGAGGCCAAGTGAGGTCTAGGGGCAGTGCCATGTGGGCCTGCAGGCGCCCCTCAGCACAAACAGCCTGGAGCCCTGGGCACAGTGGATGGCAGATTAATGGCCAGAAAGTGGTAGGTCCCCAGGGAAACCCACCTTCCAGAAAGGGAGCCTGAGATCTTGGGGTGAGGCTGCCAGTTCCATGAATTGGAGTGAGAGCTTTTGGTACTTTTTCCAGGACTATTCATTGCTGCCTGTGGACCAATCAGCACACACTTCCTCCCCTCTGAAGCCCATAAAAATCCCTGGACTCAGCCAAATTTGGACAGTGGACAGGAAGACCTGTCTGCAGATAGAAGCTACCAACTGTGGGTCTCCTCTCTGCTGAGAGCTGAATTCTTGGGATGCCCTGCCCACAGACAGGAGCTACCCACTGTAGATCTCCTCTCTGCTGAGAGCTGGACTCTCATCAGAATGATCTGCCTGCAGAGAGGTGCTACCCATGTGGGTCTCCTCTGTCACTCAATAAAGCGCTTCTTCACCTTACTCAGCCTCTACTTGTCTGCATACTTCGTTCTTTCTGGATATGGGAGAAGAGCTCAGGACCTGCTGAATGGTGGGGCTGAAAGGGCTGTAACACAAACAGGACTGAAACATACCCTTTATCATGTTGCAGACAATGAGAGGACGAGAAGAGAGAAGGAGAGGAACTGTAGCCATTTGGGTATCCCAGGCTTAGGAGCTCCCTGAACCATGGCTGTGACACCCTTTTTTGGGCTCTGTTGTTCCTGGCGTCTCCAAGCTTCCAGGTGCCACCACATTCACCTGTGCTAGACATGGAAGGTGCTCATGGTACACATGGGCCAGTCACAGTATCCAAGGGAGCTGGCACTCATGCCAGTGCCTGAAGCTGCCTGCCTCACCGCAGCTGGTGTGCCTGGCTGTGTGCAGTGGACGGATCACATGCTTGTTCACTCACACATACCATCTGTCACTGTGCACCTGGCTTGCCCTTGCCAGGCCAGTAGCACAAGCTAAGTTCAGCCTGCCATGCTGAATGGGTGGAACAGCCCAGCGGCCGAAGCAAAACTCAGGCAAAGGTGCCAAAGGTCACAGAGATTTCCGTCTAGAAAAAAGCAACATCCAAAGGATTCTGTGACAACAGTTAATATTAAAATATAACCGTAAACATAAACACAATATATTAAAAGTAATTAAAATAAGTAACTATTTTTTTTCTTTTTTTAAATGATAATTTAAGTTCTGGGGTGCATGTGCAGATCATGCAGGATAGTAACATAGGTATACACATGCCATGATGGTTTGGTGCATCCATCCCCATATCACTAACATTAGGAATTCCTCCTAATGTTATCCCTCCCTAATCCACCCACCCCCTTGCTATCCCTCCCTTAGCCCTCCTACCCCCCAACTAGCACCAGTGTGTGATGTTCACCTCTTTGTGTCCTTGTCTTCTCATTGTTCAACATCCACTTATGAGTGACAATATGCAGTGTTTGGTTTTCTGCTCTTGTGTCAGTTTGCTGAGAATGATGGTTTCCACCTTCATCCATGTCTCTGCAAAGGACATGAACTCATCCTTTTTTAGGGCTGCATAGTAGTCGATGGTGTATATGTGCCACATTTTCTTTATCCAGTCTATCTTTGATGGACATTTGTGTTGGTTGAAACTCTTTGCTATTGTAAACAGTGCTGTAATGAACATATATGTGCATGTGTCTTTATAATAGAATGATTTATAATCCTTTCGGTATATACCCAGTAATGGGATTCCTGGGTCAAATGGTATTTCTATTTCTAGATTCTTGAGGAATCACTACACTGTCTTCCACAATGCTTGAACTAATTTACACTCCAACAGTGTAAAAACGTTCCTATTTCTCCACATCCTCTCCAGTATCTATTGTCTCCAGGTTTCTTAATGATCGCCATTCTAACTGGTGTGAGACGGTATCAAAATGTGGTTTTGATTTGCATTTGTCTAATGACCACTGATGGTGAGCAGTTTTTCATATGTTTGTTGGCCACGTAAATTTCTTCTTTTGAGATGTCTCTATTCATATCCTTCACCCACTTTTTGATGTTTTTTTTTTTTTTTTTTTTTTCTTTTTTTTGTAAATTTGTTTAAGATTTTTGTAGATTCTTAATGTTAGCCCTTTGTCAGATGGGTAGCTTGAAAAAATTTTTTCCTATTCTGTTGGTTGCTGGTTCACTCTATTGACTGTTTATTTTGCTGTACAGAAGCTATTAAGTTTAATTAGATTCCACTTGTCTATTTTTGCTTTTGTTTTTGGTGCTTTAGTCATGAAATCCTTGCCTATACCTATGTCCTGAATTGTACTGCCTAGGTTTTCTTCTAGGGTTTTTATAGTGTTAGGTATCGTGTTTTAATTCATCTGGAGTTAATTTTTGTATAAAGTGTAAGGAAGCGGTCCAGTTTCAGCTTTTTGCAAATGATTAGCCAGTTTCCCCAACACCATTTATTAAACAGGGAATCCTTTCCCCATTGCTCATTTTTGTCATGTTTGTCAAAGATCAGATGGTTGTAGATGGGTGGCATTATTTCCAAGGCCTCTGTTCTATTACATTGATCTACATCTCTGTTTTGATACCAGTACCATGGTGTTTTGATTACTGTAGGCTTGTAGTATAGTTTGAAGTCAGGTAGCATTATGCCTCCAGCTTTTTTATTTTTGCTTAGGATTATCTTGGCTATGTGGGCTCTTTTTGGTTCCATATGAAGTTTAAGGTGGTTTTTCCAGTTCTACGAAGAATATCAATGGTAGCTTGATGGGAATAGCATTGAATCTATAAATTACTTTGGGCAGTATGGCCATTTTCACAATATTGATTCTTCCTAACCATGAGCATGGAATGTTTTTCATCTGTTTGTGTCCTCTCTTATTTCCTTGAGCAGTGGTTTGTAGTTCTCTTTGAATAGGTGCTTCACATTCCCTTTCAGTTGTATTTCTAGGTATTGTATTCTCTTTGTAGCAATAGTGAATGGAAGTCCACTCATGATTTGGCTCTCTGTCTGTTATTGGTGTATAGGAATGCTTGTGATTTTTGCACATTGATTATGTATCTGGAGACTTTGCTGAAGTTGCTTATCAGCTTAGGGACTTTTTGGGGTGAGACGATGGGGTCTTCTAAATATACAAGCATGTCATCTTCAAATAGAGACAATTTGACTTCCTCTTTTCCTAATTGAGTACGCTTTATTTCTTTTTCTTGCCTGATAACTCTGGCTAGAACTTCTAATACCATATTGAATAGGAGTGGTGAGAGAGGGCATCCTTGTCTAATGCCAGTTTTCCGAGGCAATGCTTCCAGTTTTTGCCTGCGTAGTGTGATATTGGCTGTGGGGTTGTCAAAAATAGCTTTTATTATTTTGAGATACGTTCCATCGATACCTAGATTAGTGAGGGTTTTTAGCATAAAGGGCTGTTGAATTTTGTCAAAGGTCTTCTCTGCATCAATTGAGATAATCATGTGGTTTTTTGTCTTTGGTTCTGTTTATGTGATGGATTACGTTTATAGATTTGCATACGTTGAACCAGCCTTGCATCCCTGGAATGAAGCCTACTTGATCATGATGGATAAGCTTTTTGATGTGTTGTTGCATTCGATTTTCCAGTATTTTACTGAAGATTTTTGCATCGATGTTCATAATGGATATTGGCCTGAAGATTTATTTTTTAGTTGAGTCTCTGCCAGGTTTTGCTATCAGGATGATGTTGGTCTCATAAAATGAGTTAGGGAGGATTCACTCTTTTTGTATTGTTTGGAATAGTTTCAGAAGGAATAGTATCAGCTCCTCTTTGTACCTCTGGTAGAATTCAGCTGTGAATCCATCTGGACCTGGATGTTTTTTTGGTTGGTAGTCTATTAATTGCTGCCTCATTTGCAGACCTTGTTATTGGTCTATTCAGGGAATCATCTTCTTCCTGGTTTAGTCTTGTAAGGGTGTAAATGTCCAGGAATTTATCCATTTCTTCCAGGTTTACTGGTTTATGTGCATAGAGGTGTTTTTAGTAATCTCTGATGGTAGCTTGTATTACTGTGGAATGGGCGTTGATATCCCCTCTATCATTTTTTTATTGTATCTATTTGATTCTTCTCTCTCTCTCTCTTTTTTTTTTTTTTTGGCTAGCGGTCTATCTATTTTATTGATCTTTTCAAAAAACCAGCTCCTGGATTCATTGATTTTTTTCAAAGGGTTTTTTGTGTCTCTATTTCCTTCAGTACTTCTCTGATCTTAGTTATTTCTTGTCTTCTGCTGTCTTTTGAATTTGTTTAATCTGTCTCCTCTAGTTCTTTTAACCATTAGGATAGGGTGTTAATTTTAAATCTTTACTCGCTTCTTATGTGGGCATTTAGTGCTATAAATTTCCCTCTACACACTGCTTTGAATGTGTCCCAGAGATTCTGGTACATTGTGTCTTTGTTCTTATTGGTTTGAAGAATGTTTTTATTTCTACCTTCATTTCATTATTTATCCAGTAGTCATTCAGGATCAGGTTGTTCAGTTTCCATGTAGTTGTGCAGTTCTGAGTGAGCTTCTAAATCTTAAGTTCTAATTTGATTGCGCCATGGTCTGAGATACTGGTTGTTATGATTTCCATTCTTTTGCATTTGCTGAGGAGTGATTTACTTCCAATTCTGTGGTCAATTTTAGAATAAGTGTGATGTGATGCTGAGAAGAATGTATATTCTGTGGATTTGGGGTGAAGAGTTTTCTAGATGTCTATTAGGTCCACTTGGTCCAGATCTGAGTTCAAGTCCTGAATATCCTTGTTAATTTTCTGCCTCATTGATCTGTCTAATATTGACAGTGGAATGTTAAAGACTCCCATTATGTTTGTGTGGGTGTCTAGGTCTCTTTGTACATTGTTAAGAACTTGCTTTATGTATCTGGGTGCTCCTGTATTGGGTGTATATATATTTTCGATAGTTAGCAAAACGTATGAGATTAAAATACATTTTTTTCAATCAATTTACATATCCATGGATAGAAATTTCTTTTTTTAAAAATGAGATGAGGTGTGATAGTTAGAATCCAAGCAGAGAAACAGACCCAACAGAAGCTATATATTAGGAGATTATATGCAAATTGTTGATTTAAATGCTTGTGGGGACTGGCTCAACTGACTGAATTGCCTAGGGCAGTATGTCAAGAATGACCTCCTTGGACTTTTTGGTAGAACATGCAGCTTCTATCAATGGGCAATATTTCTTCTTTAGGAAAGCTCCAGCTCTGTTTTTACAGCCTTTAAATTGATCGAATCAAGTCCACCAGATTGTTTAGAACATACTGCCTTAAAGAAACAGATTATAGACTTTATTTACACCTACAAAATACCTTCACAGCAGAGGACACCAAAAAATGGAAAGATTCTCTGTGTTAATGGATTGGAACAAACAATATTGTTAACATGTCCGTACTACACAAAGCAAACTCCCGATTCAATGCAATTCTTATCAAAATAGCAATGACACTCTTCACAGAAATAGGAAAAACAATACTAAAATTTATATGAAACCACAGGAGACCCAGAATCACCAAAGATATCCTGTGCAAAAGTATAAAACTGGGGGAATCACATTACCTGATTTAAATTTATACTACAAAACTAGAGTAACCAAAACAGTATGATACTGACATAAAAAAGACACATAGAGCAATGGAACAAAATAGAGAGCCCCAAAACAAATCCACACACCTACAGTGAACTCATTTTCACCAAAGTGCCAAGAACACACACTGGGGAAAAGACAGTCTCTTTAATAACTATTGCTGGGAAAACTCAATGTTCATATGTGAAAGAATAAACCTAGACCCTTATCTCTTGCAATATACAAAAATCAAATCAAAATTGATTAAAGACTTAAATCTAAGACCTCAAACTATAAAACTACTATAAGAAAACATTGCAGAAACTCTCTAGGTCATTGATCTAGGCAAAAATTTCTTGAGTAATACTTCAGAAGCACAGGCAATCAAAACTAAAATAGACAAATGGGATTTTATCAAGTTAAAAAACTTTGGAACAGCCAAAGATACAATCGACAAAGTGAAGAGACAACATACAGAATGGGAGAAAATATTTGCAAACTACTCATCTGACAGGGGATTAATAACCAGAATATATAAAAAGCTCAAACAACTCTACAGGAAAGAATTTAATAATTCAATTTAAAATGGGCCAGATATTTGAATAGGCGTTTCTGAAAAGAAGACAAACAAATGCAGACAGGCATATGAAAAGGTGATCAACATCATTGATCATCAGAGAAATGCAAATCAAAACTACAATGAGATTTCATCTCACTCCAGTTAAAATTGTTTATAGCCAAGAGACAGGCAATAATAAATGCTGATGAGGATGTAGAGAAAAGGAAACCTTTGTACACTGTTGGTGGGAATGTAAATTAGTACAACCACTATAAGGAATAATTTGGAAGGTCCTCAAAAAAACTAAATATTCCTAAGTATTTTATTCTTTTTGTAGCAATTGTGAATGGAAGTTCACCCATGATTTGACTCTCTGTGTGTCTATTATTGCTGTATAGGAATACTTGCAATTTTTGCACATTGACTTTGTATCCGGAGATTTTGCTGAAGTTGGTTATCAGCTTAAGGAGATTTTGGGCTCAGACAATAGGGTTTTCTAAATATACAATCATGTGATCTGCAAACAGGGATGATTTGACACCCTCTTTTCCTATGCAAATACTCTTTATTTCTTCCTCTTGCCTGATGGCCCTAGCCAGAAACTCCAATACTATGTTGAATAGGAGTGGTGAGAGAGGGTAACCCTGTCTTGTGCCAGTTTTTAAAGGGAATGTTTCCGCCTTTTACCCATTCAATATGATATTGGCTGTGGGTTTGTCATAAATAGCTCTTATTATTTTGAGATACAATCCATTGATACCTAGTTTATTGAGAGTTTTTAGCATAAAGGGCTGTTGAATTTTGTCAAGGGCCTTCTCTGCATCTATTGAGATAACATGTGGTTTTTGTGTTTGGTTCTGTTTATGTGGTGGATTAGGTTTATAGATTTGCGGATATTGAATCAACCTTGAATGCCAGGGATGAAGCTGATTTCATCATGGTGGATAACCTTTCTGATGTGCTGTTGGATTCTGTTTGCCAGTATTTTATTGAGGATTTTTACATCAATGTTAATCATGGATATTGGCCTGCAATTTTCTGTTTTAGTTGAGTCTCTGCCAGGTTTTGGTATCAGGATGATCTTGCTCTCATAAAATGAGTTAGGGAAGATTCCCTCTTTTTGTATTGTTTGGAATAGTTTCAGAAGGAATGGCACCAGCTTCTCTTTGTACTCTGGTGGAATTCGGCTGTGAACCTGTCTGTTCCTGGAATTTTTTGGTTGGTAGGCTATTAATTGCTGCCTCATTTGCAGACTTTGTTACTGGTATATTCAGGAATTCAACTTCTTCCTGGTTTAGTCTTGGGAGGGTGTAAGGAATTTATCCATTTCTTCTAGGTTTATAGATTTATTTGCATAGAGGTGCTTGTAGTAATCTCTGGTGGTAGTTTGTATTTCTGTGGAGTCAGTGGTGATATTCCCTTTATCATTTTTTATTGAATCTGTTTGAATACCTAGGAATACAGCTAACAAGGGATATGAAGGACCTCTGCAGTTAACTACAAAGCACTGCTCAAAGAAATAAGAGAGGAACCAAACAGATGGAAAACCATTCCATGCTCATGGTTAGGAAGAATCAATATCGTGAAAATGGTCATACTGCCCAAAGTAATTTATAGATTCAATGCTATCCCCATCAAGCTACCAATGACTTCTTCACAGAGTTGGAAAAAATTCACCTTAAACTTCATATGGAACAAAAAAAGAGCCCGCATAGCCAAGACAATCTTAAAAAAAAAAAAAAAAAAAAAAAAAAAGCTGGAGGCTTCACACTACCTGACTTCAAACTATATTACAAGGCGACCAGAATCAAAACAGCATGGTACTGGTACCAAAACAGAGATATAGGCCAATGAAACAGAACAGAGGCCTCAGAAGGAATGCCACACAACTACAACCATCTGATCTTTGACAAATCTGACAAAAACAAACAATCGGGAAAGGATTTTCTATATAATAAATGGTGTTGGGAAAACTGGCTAGCCGTATACAGAAAGCTGAAACTTGATCTTTTCCTTATACCTTATACAAAAATTAACATCAGATGGATTAAAGAATTAAACATGAGGCCTAACACCATAAAAACTCTAGGAGAAAACCTAGGCAATACCATCTAGGACATAGACATAGGCCAGGGCTTCATGTCTAAAACACCAAAAGCAATGGCAACAAAAGCCAAAATGGACAAAAGGGATCTAACTAAACTTAAGAGCTTCTGCACAGCAAAAGTAATGATCAAGAGAGTGAACTGGCAACCAAGAGAATGGGAAAATATTTTTGCAATCTACCCATCAGACAAAGGGTTAATATCCAGAATCCACAGAGAACTTAAACAAATTTACAAGAAAAAAAAAATCATAAAGTGGGCATAGGATATTAACAGACACTTTAAAAGAAGACATTTATGCGGCCAACAAATATATGAACAAACTCTTATCATCACTGGTCAGTAGAGAAATGCAAATCAAAACCACATTGAGATACCACTTCATGCCAGTTAGAATGACAGTCATTATAAAAATCAAGAGACAACAGATGCTGGAGAGGATATGGAGAAATAGGAATGATTTTACACTGTTGGTGGTAGTTAAATTAATTCAACCATTGTGGAAGACAGTGTGGCAAGGATCTAGAAATAGAAATACCATTTGACCCAACAATCCCATTACTGGGTATATACCCAAAGGATTATAAATCATTCTATAATAAATATGCATGCACACATATGTTTATTGTAGCACTGTTTACAATATCAAAGACTTGGAACCAACCAAAATGGCCATCAAACATAGACTGGATAAAGAAAATGTGGCATATATCCACCATGGATTACTATGCAGCCATTTAAAAAAGATGAGTTCATGTCCTTTGCAGGGACATGGATGAAACTGGAAACCATTATTCTCAGCAAACTGAAACAAGAGCAGAAAACCAAACATGCCATGTTCTCACTCATAAGTGTGTGATGAACAATGAGAACACAGGGACACAGGGAGGGGAACATCACACACTGGGACCTGGTGGGGGGGTTGGCCATCCAGGGGAAGAATAGCAGGGTGTGGGCGGATTGGGGAAGGATAGCATTAGGAGAAATACCAAATGTAGATGACGGCGCGTTGGATGCAGCAAATCACTACCATGGCACATGTATACCTATGTAACAAACCTGCGTGATCTGCACATGTACCCCAGAACTTAAGTATAATAGAAGAAAAAAAAGCTAAATATACATCTACCATATGATCCAGTGATCCCACTGATTAGTACAGACCCAAAAGAAAGATAATCAGTATATTAAAGAGATAGTTGAACTCCCATGTGTGTTGCAGCAGTGTTCACAATAGCCAATATGGATACAATCAAGGTAACCAACAACAGATGAAGGGATAAAGAAAATGTGGTAAATATATGCAATGGAGCACTAGTAAGCCATAAAAATGAAAAAAACCCTGTCATATGCAGCAACGTGGATGGAACCGGAGATCACTATTTAAGTGAAATAAACCAGGCACAGAAAGACAAACATCATATGTTCTCACTTATTTGTGGAATCTAAAATTTCAAATAAACTCAAGGCTATAGAGAGTTTAGGGATGGTTACCAGGGGCTGGGAAGTGCAGTGGGAGAATGAGGATGAGGTCAGGTTTGTTAATGGGCACAGAAAAATTTGAAACAATAAATAAGATCTAGCATTTGACACCGCCACAGGTGTTGACAATAATAATGTAATTGTAATTTTAAAACTAATGGAAAGAGTGTAATTGTATTGTTTGTAACACAAAGGATTAATGCTTGAGGGGATGGATAACCCATTTTCATTGATGTGATTATTATGCATTGCATGCCTGTATCAAAACATCTCATGTGCCCAGTAAATATGTATACTTACTATGTACCCAAAAAAAAAAAAAAAAAAACTTTCACAGCAACAAGAAAGGCAGTGTTTGAATATCTGGGGACTGTACCCTAGCTAAGCTGATACAAAAATCTGTCCATGAAACACAGTTTTGTATCAGCATTTGGGAATCTATGTTAAATCCCCAATTTTTCATGCAATAAATTTAAATATTGAGAAATTCTCTTCACAAATGTAACAATGGAAATGAGGCTGTGAGAGTGTGTGTGTGTGTGTGTGCATGCACATGTTCACGCACGTGTGTGTGAATGTAAAGCTTTTCCATTAAATTATTTAAAGCCATTTTATATGATAAGCAAAACTCACATGGTGACCTCTCTGACCAAAATGTATTTTTAAATTTGTCTAAATTTTCAAATTAGGAGAAATACCAAATGTAGATGACGATACTCAATTTATATATTTGCCATATAATTTGATTGGCAAAGTCCATATATATTGCTATATTAATCAGCCAAACATACTGAAATTTATAAGAACTGTTTTCTTTTCAGTTTACATAAATATATTAATGTGTGTATATGTATATATTGCTTACAAGTTTAGTTTGACAGATGTCCAGATGTGTACATATAGACATAGATAGAGACTTAGACATTGCAGAGACCCTTGCTCTTAATTTCAGATGTGGATAATAAAAACGTACTTCTATTTTCAATAATATTTATTGAAATTATTATCAGTTAATAAGCTTTTACAGTTCCAAACTCATGCTTCTCCAGTCAGCTTTGTGAAGCTGGACTAGAACTCTGCAAACCATGCTTTTAAAAAAATAATTTCAATGTTTATTTTATATTTGAGGGCTTTGTTTATATGTGCATGTACCATAATACTGAAGTTTGTTGTATTATGGGATGCAAGAAATATATGGGATTGTTGATCCCATCACCATGTTGTAAGCATAGTACCCAATAGGTAGTTTGTCAGCCTTTGCCTCCCTCCCTCTCCCCCTGTAGCAGTTCTCAGTGTCTACTGTTGTCATCTGGAAGTATCCAGTGTTTAGCTCTCCCTTCCAAATGAGAATATGCAGTATTTGGTTTTCTGTTGCTTCATTAATTTACTTAGATAATGGCCTCCAGCTGCATGCATATTACTGCAAAGAACATGATTTTATTCTGTCTATGTCTGTACTATCTTCATTGGCTGTTTTTGTTGTTTGTTTGTTTTTTCTTTCCAGCTTTATTTTGTGTTCAGGATGTACAAGAACATTTGAGACTAGCCTGGCCGATATGGTGAAACCCCATTTCTACTAAAAGAAAAACAAAAATTAGCCGGGCCTGGTGGCAGGAGCCTGTAATTCCAGCTTCTGTAAGCTAGGGTGAGGCAGAATAGCTAAAGTTCAAGAGATGGAGGTTGCAGTGAGCTGAGACTGTGCCACTGCACTCCAGCGTGGGCTACATAGTGAGACTCTGTCTCAAAATAAATACACAAATAAAATAAAATTAAAGACAGAGATAGTCTGCATTGCAGTCATAGTGAGAGACTTCATTACCCCACTCTCAGCATTAGACAGATCATCTAGATCAATGTACAACAATTGGTAGCATTACTATATACCAATAATGATCTAGCCAATAAAGAAATAAATAAGGAAATCCTGATTATAATAGTTTAAAAAAATAAAATAAATTTTCTAGGAATAAATTTAACCCAGGAGGTTAAAAAAAAATCTCTACAAGGTAAATTACAAAACACCGATGAAATAAATGATAAATGGAAGATGACCCAAATGGAAAAACATCACACGCTCATAGATTTTAAGAATCTTGCTAAAATGACATTGCTCTAAGAAATCTAGAGATTCATGGTAATTCATATGAATTCAAAAAGGCACCTGAGTAGCCAAAGCAATCATAAGCTAAAAGAACAGAACAAGAGTCATTACCTGACTTCAAAATATATTACAAAACTATAGTAACCAAAATACATGATTTTGATGTAAATATAGGCACATAGACCAATGGTAAAGAATAGAAAACCCAGAAAGAAACACAGATATTTACAGCCAACTGATCTTTGACGAAGACCACAAAAAATTGCATTGGAAATAAATCACTGCTTCAATAAATGGTGCTAGAGAAATTGGATAGCCACATAAAAAAGAATGAAATCAGACCCCTATGTATCATTGTGGACAAAAATCAGCTCAAAATGGATTAGAGACTTAAATGTAAGACACCCTAAAATAAAAATACTAGAATAAAACCTAGGGAAAACGCTCTTGGACATTGTTCTACTCAAATAAGCCTCGGATCTGCAAAGCACAGGCAACAAAAACAGAAACAGACAAATATGACTCTTATACTAAAAAGTGTCTACACAAAAATGGAAACAATCAAGAGTAAGAAGATACAGGCTGTTGAATGGGATAAAATATGCAAACTATTCATCTGACAAGGGATTTATATCCAGAATATAACATGAACTCAAACAACTCAACAGGAAAAGAAAAAACAAATAATCCTCTTAAAAGTAGGTTAAGGACATGAATAGATGTTTCTCAAAAAAGACATAAAAATGGCCAAAAGGTATATGAAGAAATGCTCAACATCACTAATCATCAGAAAAACACAAATAAAAACCAGCATGAGGTATCATCTCACCCCAGTTGGAATGGCTAATTTTTTTTTTTCAGATTTAGAGGATACAGTGCAGTTTTATTACATTGATATATTGCATATTGGTGAAATCTGGGCTTTAAGATAACCACCACCCAAATATTATACATTGCACTCATTAGAAAATTTTTCATCTTTTAACCACCTCCCACCTTCCCACCTTCCTCCAAGACACCAAGACACCAAGGTTTATTATTTCACATCCTATGTCTGTATGTACACATTATTTAGCTCCCCCTTACAAGTGAGAACATGCAGTGATTGATTTTCACTTTCTGAGTTATTTAACTTAACTTAATGGCCTCCATTTTTATATGGCTATTATTAAAAGGACAAAAAGTAGATGATGGCAGGGTTGCAGGGGAAAGGGAATTCTTACATACTGTTGGTAGAAATATAATCAAGTACAGACAGTATGGAACACACTATGGAGATTTCCCAAAAAACTAAAACTAGAATTGCCATTCTATCCAGCAATCTCACTACTGTGTATGTACCCAAAGGAAAGTAAATCAATACATTGAAGTGATACCTGCACTTGCATATTTATTGTAGCACTATTCACAATAGCACAGATACAGAATCAATGTAAGTATTCATCAGTGGATGTTTGGGTAAACAAAATGTGCTATATGTAACGTAATGCTATCTAGCCACAAAAAAATGATATCACATCATTTGCAGCAACTTCAATGGAAGTAGAGGTCATTATCTTAAGTGACATAAGGCATATGCAAAAAGAAAAATATTGCACATTCTCACTCATATGTCAGAACTAAAAAAATTGCTCACAGGGAGGTAGAGAGTGGAAAGACATAAGAAACATGTAAAAGTAAGAGAGGGAAAGAAGGAAGATGAAAAGAACATGGTTAAAGAGTACAAATGTACTGTAAGATAGAAGGAAAACTGATGTGTACTAGCAGGATAGGGCGACTTCACTTAACAAAAACACATTGTTCTTGAGTGATGGATGCCTTAATTACTCTGATTTGACTACTACACATTATATACAAACACTGGGAAAAGCAGCAAAGGAGAAAGGACTTAACAGAGTGCCTACATAAATTGGTTATGAGTAACATATAAACAAGGAACAACAAACTTCAGAAGGCCACAGGAGGCCTCTGAGGAGAAAGGCATCTCCGTGACTCATGTTCCAGTGTAGGGTGACCTGGGCTCTGTTACCATAAACATTGTGCTCAAGGAAGTAAAACCCCTTCATAGCACTATGACATAGCCAGACATGTATGCTCCCTGTAATTTCTGTGTTCCATCAGCTATACATAGAAAATAAGCTAAAGATAACCACATGTTCATATTTTGTGAAACTTCCAGACCACCACTGTTATCAATCCTTAGGATGACACACCAGTTCCAGCTCACTAATTCAGTTCCAGCTCACTGATTCACTTCACCATCACAACACCCTCTCCCCACCATCACTCCACCCTACCCTGTAGATCAAAGTCATTGTAACCAATAAATAGAGTGGACGATCAGAGATTGGGGCCTTCACTGTCTCCTCCAGTAATGAGTGATGGCCCCCTGGTCCCACTTTCTCTCTTAATCTGTCTTTTTCTCATTCTTTTGTCCCACCCAACTTGGGGTACCCACAGGTGATGTAGGGCTGGTTCCCTACATCAAGTAACAAAATGTTTCATGTCCTCCATAAATTTGTACACATAAAATATTGATGCAAAAATACTATATAAAATGTTAGCAAACAGACTCTAACAGAAGATAACAAAAGGATACAACAGGTTCAAATAGGATTTATTCCAGGATTGCAGGACAAATTTATTTATATCATCTGCCATAATGAAAAAAATATATGGTTGACTTCATAGATGCTAAGCCTTCAAAAAAATTTAAACACCTATTTGGATAATAGTTTTGAAAATAAGTGGTGGATTTCCACCAAGGTGGCTAAATAGGAACAGCTCTGGTCTGCAGCTCCCAGGGAGATTGATCCAGAAGGCAAGTGATCTCCACGTTTCCAACTGAAGTACCAGGTTTATCTCATTGGGACTGGTTAGACAATGGAAGTAGCCCAAGGAGGGCAAACCAAAGCAGAATGGAGTGTTGCCTTACCTGAGAAGCACAAGGGGCCAGAGAACTTCCTCTCTTAGCCAAGGTAAGCCATTAGGGACTTTTCCAGACACTCCGGCACTCTGGCTCAGATACTGTCCTTTTCCCACCTGCAGACCAGGAGATTCCCTCCAGTGCCTACAACACCAGCACCCCAGGTTTCCAGCACAAAACTGGATGGCTCTGGTGTAGCCACACTTTTTTTTTCTCATACCCGAGTGGCTCCTGAAATGCCAATGAGACAGAACTGGTCATTCCCCTGAAAAAAAGGGGGACTAAAGTCAAGTAGCCAAGTGATATGGCTCAGCGGGTCCACTCCCCAAGAAAACTAGCAAGATAAGATCCATGGCTAGAAATTTTCACAGTCAGCACAACAGTCTGAGCTTGACCTGGGACACTGGAGCTCAGTGGTGGGAGGGGTGTCTGCCATTACTAAGGCTCAGCTAGGTGATTCTGCCCACGGAAGCTCAGCAAAACCTCTGCAGGCAGACTGTGACTAGACTCACTTCTTCCTGGGCAGGGCATCTCTGAAAAAAGGCAGCAGGCCATAAAAGACTTACAAATAAAGCCCTCACCTTCTTAAGACAGAGCACCTGGGACAAGGGACGGTTGTGTGTTCTGTTTCAGCAGACTTAAATATCTCTGCCCAGCAGCTCTGAAGAGACCAACAGATCTCCCAGCACAGAAATTTAGCCCTGATAAGGGACAGACATCCTCCTCAAGTGGCTCCCTGACCCCCATCATAAGAGACACCTCATGAAAGCTCTGGCTGAGGCACCCTTCCAGGATGAAGCAACCAGAGGAAGGAACAGGCAGCAATCTTTGTTGTTCTGCAGCCCCCGGGGGTAATTTTCAGGCAAGCAGGATCTGGAGTGGACCTCTAGCAATCTCCAGTAGACCTGTAGCAGAGGTGCCTAACTGTTAGAAGGAAAACTAGAAAACAGAAAGAAATAGCTTCGACATCAAAAGAAAGAACATCCACTCAGAGATGCCATCCAAAAGTCACCAGCTTCAAAGAGCAAAGGTAGAAAAATCCATGAAGATGGGAAGAAACCAGCACAAAAAGGCTGAAATTGGCAAAAACCAGAATGGCCCTTCTCCTTCAAGGGATCACAACTCCTTACCAGCAAGGTAACAAATCTGGATGGAGAATGAATGTAATGAATTGACAGAAGCAGGCTTCAGAAGTTGGATAATAACAAACTTCTCCAAGCTAAAGGAGCATGTTCTAAACCAATGCAGGGAAATTAAGAACCTTGAAAAAATGTTAGATGAAATACTAACGAGAATAACCAGCATAGAGAAGAACATAAATGACCTGATGGATTTGAAAAACACAGCACAAGAACTTCATAAAACATACACAAGTTTCAATAGCCAAATTGATCAAGCAGAAGAAAGGCTATCAGAGATTCAAGATAAACTCAATGAAATAAAATGAGAAGGCAAGATTAGATAAAAAAAGAGTGAAAAGAAATGAACAAAACCTCCAAGAAATATTATGGGATTATGCAAAAAGATCAAATCTACATTTTATCTGTGTACCTGAGTGTGACGGGGACAATGAAACCAAGTTGGAAAACACTCTTCAGGATATTATCCAGGACAACTTCCCCAACCTAGCAAGGCAGGACAATGTTCAGATTCAGGATACAGAAACAACACCACAAAGATATTCCTCAAGGAGAGCAGCCACAAGGCATATAATTGACAGATTCACCAGGGTTGAAATGAAGGAAAAAATTCTAAAGGCAGCCAGAGAGAAAGGTCTGGTTAACTACAAAAGGAAGGCCATCAGACTCACAGTGGATCTCTTGGCAGAAACCCTACAAGCCAGAAGAGACTGCAAGCCAATATTCAACATCCTTAAAGAAAATAATTTTCCACCCAGAACTGCATATCCAAGCAAACTAAGCTTCATAAGTGAAGGAGAAATAAAATCCCTTATATACAAGCAACTGCTGAGATATTTCAACACCACCAGGCCTGCCTTACAAGAGCTCCTGAAGGGAGCACTAAACATGGAAAGCAACAACCAGTACAAGCCACTGAAAAGGCATACCAAACTGCGAAGACCATCAACATTACAAAGAAACTGCATCAACTAACCGACAAAACAACCAGCTAGCATCAAAATGGCAGGATCAAATTCACAAATAACAATATTAACCTTAAATGTAAATTAGCTAAATGCCCCAATTAAGAAACACAGACTGGCAAATTGGACAAAGAGCCAAGACCCATCAGTGTGCTGTATTCAAGAGACCCATCTCATGTGCAAAGATACATAGACTCAAAATAAAGGGATGGAGAAAGATTTACCAAGTAAATGGAGAACAAAAAACCAGGGGTTGCAATCCTAGTCACTGATAAAACAGAATTTAAACCAACAAAGATCAAAAGAGACAAACAAGGGCATTACATAATGGTGAAGGGATCAATGCAACAAGAAGAGCTAACTATCCTAAATATATATGCATCCAATACAGGAGCACCCAGTTACATAAAGCAAGTTCTTAATGACCTACAAAGAAACTTAGACTCCCACACAATAATAGTGGGAGACATTAACACTTCACAGTCAAATTAAACAGATCAAGAAGACAGGAAATTAACAAGAAAATACAGGACTTCAACTCAGATATGGAACAAGTGAACTTAATAGACATCTATAGAACTCTCCACCCCAAACCCAAAGAATAAACATTCTTCTCAGTACCGCATCACGCTTATTCTAAAACTGACCACATAATTTTAAATAAATCACTCTTAAGCAAATGCAAAATGATGAAAACCATAACAACCAGTCTCTCAGACTACAGTGCAATCAAATTAGAACTCAAGATTAAGAAACTCACTCAAAAGCACACAACTACATGGAAACTGAACAACCAGCTCCTGAATGACTATTGGATACATAATGAAATGAAGGAAGAAATAAAGATGTTCTTCAAAACCAATGAGAACCAAGACACAACATACCAGAATCTCTGAGACCCATTTAAAGCAGTGTCTAGAGGGAAATTTATAGCATTAAATGCCCACATGAGAAGCAAGGAAAGATCTAAAATTGACACCCTAATGTCATGATTAAAAGAACTAGAAGAGCAAGATCAAACAAATGCAAAAGCTAGAAGAAGACAATAAATAATTAAAATCAGAGCAGAACTGAAGGACATAGAGGCACAAAAAACCCTTAAAAAAATCAGCAAATCCAGGAGTTGGCTTTTTTGAAAAGATCAATGAAATAGACACACCACTAGCCAGACTAATAAAAAGAGAGAAGAATTGAATAAATGCAATAAAAATGATAAAGGGAAAATCACCATCGATTCCACAGAAATACAAACTAACATCAGAAATTACTACAAACACCTCTATGCAAATAAAACAGCAAATCAAGAAGAAATGGATAAATTCCTGGACACTTACACACTTCCAACTCTAAACCAGGAAGAATTTGAATCTCTGAATAGATCAATAACTAGATCTGAGGTTGCGGCAGCAAATAATAACCTATCAACCAAAACAAGTCCAAGACCAGATGAATTCACAGCCGAATTCTACCAGACGTACAAAGAGGAGCTGGTAGCATTTCTTCTGAAAGTATTCCAAACAGTACAAAAACTCAAACTTCCTAATTCAATTTCTGAGCCCAGATCATTCTGATACCAAAACCTGGCAGAGACACAAACAAAACAGAAAATTTCAGGCCAATGTCCATGATGAACATTGATGTGAAAATCCTCAACAAAATACTGGCAAACCAAATCCAATAGCACATCAAAAAGCTTATCCGTCATGATCTAGTTGGCTTCCTCCCTGGGATTCAATGTTGGTTCAACATATGCAAATCTATAAACGTAATCCATCACATAAACAGAAGCAAAGACAAAAACCACATGATCATCTCAATAGATGCAGAGAAGGCCTTTGACAAAATTCAACAGCGATTTATGATAAAAACTCTCAATAAACTATCAACAGATCATATCGCAAAATAATAAGAGCTATTTATGACAAACTCACAGCCAATATCATACTAAATGGGTTAAAGCTGGAAGCATTCCCTTTGAAAACTGGCACAAGACAAGGATGCCCTCTCTCACCATTCCTATTCAACATATTGTTGAAAGCTCTGGCCAGGGCATTCAGGCAAGAAAAGGAAATATAGGATATTCAATTAGGAAAACAGGAAGTCACATTGGCTCTATTTGCAGATAACATGATTGTGTATTTAGAAGATCCCATCATCTCTGCCCAAAATCTCCTTAAATTCATAAGCAACATTAGCAAAGTCTCAGGATACAAAATCAATGTGCCATAATCACAAGCATTCCTATACACCAATAACAGACAAACAGAGAGCCAAAACATGAGTGAACTTCCATTCACCATTGTTACAAAGAGAATAAAATACCTAGAAATACAGCTGACAAGGAATGTGAAGCACCTCTTCAAGGAGAACTACAAACCACTGCTCAAGGAAATAAGAGAGGACACAGACAGAAGGAAAAACATTCCATGCTACCAGTTAGGAAGAATCAATATCATGAAAATGGCCATACTCCCAAAGTAATTTATAGATTCAATGCTATCCCCATCAAGTTACCATTGACTTGTTTCACAGAATTGGAAAAATCCACCTTAAACTTCATATGGAAACAAAAGAGAGCCCACATAGCCAGGACAATCCTAATCAAAAAGATCAAAGCTGGAAGCATCAGGCTACCTGACTTCAAACTATACTACAAGGCTACAGTAATCAAAACAGCATGGTACTGGTATCAAAACAGAGATACAGACCAATGGAACAGAACAGAGGCCTTGTAAGTAACGCCACATATCTACAACCATCTGATCTTTGACAAACTTGACAAAAGCAATGGGGAAAGGATTCCCTGAAAACTGGCAAGCCTTATGCTTAAAACTAAAACTGGATCCCTTCTTTACACCTTATACAAAAATTAACTCCATATGGATTAAATATTTTAACATAAGACATAACACCATAAAACCCCTAGAAGAAAACGGAGGCAATACCATTCAGGACATAGGCATAGGCAAGGACTTCATGAATAAAACACCAAAAAGCAATGGGAACAAAAGCCAAAATAGACAAATGGAATCTAATTAAACATAAGAGCTTCTGCACAGCAAAAGAAACTATCATTAGAGTGAACCAGCAACCAACAGAATAGGAAAAAATTTTTGCAATCTACCCATCTGACAAAGAGCTAATATCCAGAATCTACAAAGAACGTAAACAAATTTACAAGAAAAAAACAAACAACCCCACCAAAAAGTGGTCAAAGGATATTAACGGACACTTCTCAAAAGAAGACATTTATGCAGCCAACAAACATATGAAAACAAGCTCATCATCACTGGTCATTAAAGAAATGCAAATCAAACACACATTGAGCTACCATCTCATGACATTTTGAATGGCGATCATTAAAAAATCAGGAAACAACAGATGCTGGAAAGGATATGGAGAAATACGAATGCTTTTACACTGTTGGTGGGAGTGTAAATTAGTTCAACCATTGTGGAAGACTGTGTGGTGATTCCTCAAAGACCTAGAACTAGAAATACCATTTGAGCAGCAATCCTATTACTGCATATACACCCAAAGGATTATAAAACATTCAATTATAAAGACACATGCACACGTATGTTTATTGTGGCACTGTTTTCAATAGCAAAGACTTGGAATCAACGCAAATGCCCATCAAGCATAGACTGAATAAAGACAAAGTGGCATATATACACCACGGAATACTATGCAGCAATAAAAAAGATGAGTTCATGTCCTTCGCAGGGACATGGATGAAGCTGCAAACCATCATTCTCAGCAAAGTAACACAAGAACAGAAAACCAAACACCACATGTTCTCACTTATAAGTGGGTGTTAAACAATGAGAACACATGGACACAGGGAGGGAACATCACACACTGGGGCCTGTCGTGGGGCAGCAGGGGGGCATAGGGTACAGATAGCAGGGGATGGGTGGGTTGGGGAGGGATAACATTAGGAGAAATACCTAATGCAAATGGTGGGGGGAAGGATGCAGCAAACCAGCATGGCACGTTTATACTCATGTAACAAACCTGCACACTCTGCACATGTACCACAGAACTTAAAGTATGATAAAAACAAAAGAAAAGACGTGATAAACGTTTTTCATAAATATATAAATACATATATCAACATATAAATACATATATAAATTCATTTAAATAAATATACCATAGATATTGGATTTATACACAAAGACAGAAATATTTAATCTCCTAAAGCATAAAGGGAAAAACTAGAGACATTTTCACTAAGGTCAGGAAGACGGGCAAGAACGCACATTTTTTTTTTTTTTTTTTTTTTGGTTTAATCTTTTATAGTGCTGGAGCTATTAGCCAATGTCATTAGATGAGAGTATTCAAGTTAAGGCGTACAAATTGGTATCAAGGGAGTAAAACTATTTTTATGCATAGTATTATGACAGTGTACCTAGAAATACATAAAACACCAATGACAGAATTAATTCAATCAATAAAATAATTCATTGTATAGCAAGATATAAAGTCAATACATAAAAATCAATAACCTTCTTATGCTAAACAATAAACAATCAGAATACAAAGTAGTAGAGGAAAAAACATTTAAAACAGCAACCACACAAAATAAATACTTAAACTTTAATTTAAAAATGTGCAATATTTACACAGAAAAATTTTAAAAACTTAAAAAATATTAAATAATATATTTGTATATATTTTAAAGATATTTAAATATAAATAAATTTAAAATATATTCTTATGTAGTTAAATGTATAGGTTATATATGTATTTGTATGAATATATATATATATATAGAGAGAGAGAGAGAGAGACAGAGACAGAGATATGGAGAAGATAGAAGCTGTTTCACATTGTTTCACAGGATAACTCAACATTACAAAGATGTCAGTATTCTTTAACTTGTAAATGAACTCTTACCCCAATAAGGACAACTCCCAATTTTTTATAGAGTTAGAAGTACTGTTTCTTAAGTTCCTATGGTAGGCAAACATGTAAGAATAACCAAGGAACCATTCAGAGCAGAAGAGAGGTGGTTACTAAACTACCACAGAGAGTAGTACTGTCAGTCTTTAAAATATACTAGGCTTTTATAATTAAAAGAATGTAGCATTGGCATATGAGTAGACAAGAAACCAGTAGGAACAAAATAGATTACCCAGAAATAGATCCAAGTACATGTCAGAAAATATGCAAGCCAAAAGATGATGGAGAGACAACTTTAAAATGGATACTAAAATATCTGTTACTACAAAAGTACTTGAAAAGCAAAAGACTAGAATAAAAATGTTATGCAAATATTCATCCAAGGAAACTGGAATAATGTTTTCATATAAGACCATTTAAATGTCAGAAAAAAAAAATGTCAGAAAAGAAATGTTACCAGCATAAAGTGGTCTTTAATACCAATAATTATTTCAATTTATCAGTGGGGACATAACAATCTTAAATGTTTAGAGAAATATGAATTTCAATGAATAATGCAAAATTTAAAGAATACAGAGGTGAGAGGGAGAGACAGTGAGGAGAGAGAGAACTGTAGAAATCTATAGTTCCCTTGGATTTTTGCTGCACTGCTATCTCAAAACTACTAAACAGAAAATTAGTAAGGACCATTTAAAGAGCATTATCAACTAACTTAACGTAACAGATATTTAGAGAATACTCATATGAAAATAACAAGACATACATTATTTTCAGTGGTACATAGATTATTTTACAAATCAGATAAAATTTCATGCCACATGAAGCATCATTAAATTTCAAAAAGCATCCATAAATTGGAAAACACCATTGATATTCTCTGGCCACAATGAAAATCAGTACAGAAAGCTCTCTAAAAATTGTCCTTATTAATAAACATTCTCTATTAATTGATGAGTAAGAAGAAATCACACAAAAAATAGAAAAGTGTTGAACTGAAAAATAAAATATAACATGTTAAAATTTAAGAAATGTCTTTCAACCCAGGCTTACAGAAATTCTATCAAAATGCCTATGTTGGAAAAATCACAAAAGTTCACTGTTCAAATGACAGTTAAACTAAAAGCCCGGACGTTGACACTACATGATATCCATAATTCAAAAGAAATCATTTTCAACCTGATAAAGGCATCTTTGTATAACTTACACTCAGCACTATGTATAACAATGAAAAGCTGTATGTTTTTTAATAAGATCAGAAACAACATGAGGAAGCATTTTCTCACTACTTATACTTGACTTAGAAAGGTACTAGCCAGTACAGTAGGCAAGAAATACAAGGCATACAGATGGTACAGCAGACATAGAATTGTCTTTATTTGCCAACAGCATCATCATCTATGCAGAAAGCCCTAAAGAACTTCTAACAACTGTGATAATTTATAAGTGAGTTTAGCTAGGTTGCCGGATGCATGGTCAATATGTGAATGTAGGTATATTTTCATTTCTAAAAATGAATACTTGGAAATTGAAATTTTAAGAAAGACCACTTATAAGAGCATACAATACTGTGTATTTAGGGATGGACATAAGAAAATGTGAATATGACCTTTACACCAAAGACTATTAAATATTGCTTAGAGAAATTACAGAGGACACAAATAAAGGGAGAGAAATATCATGCTCATGGATCAGGAGTCCCAAGACTGTTAAGATGTCAAAACTTAATCTGCAGTTAAAATGCAATCTCCATGAAAACCCCAACAGGCTATGTTTTTTTTTTTT
>NW_016107361.1:8130029-8133167 GCF_001604975.1 Cebus imitator | reverse complement strand
TTTTTTAACTATAAAATTGACAAACTGCTTTTAAAATTGTTATGGAAATACAGAGAATCTAAGAGAGCCAAAACAACTTTGAAAAGTAGCAAAGGTAGATAATTCATACTATATGACTTCAAGACTTAAAATAAAATTACAATAATTCAGAGTGTGTTGTTGTATTAGGATGGAAAAATAAATCATTGGAATATATTAGAGTTCAAAAATAGACCGAGACATATGTGGTCAACTGATTTTTTAAAAAGGTGCCAACCTAATTCAATTGATAAAAGATAACCTTTTCAACAAATGGTGAAACAATTAGATACCCATATACAGACAAACAAAAATGTGTCTCTAGACTTATTGCTCACTCAAATTAAAAACTAACTGGAAGTGAATTATAAACCTAAAGCAAAGACTAAAAGCATAGAACTAAAATAAAATATAGGAGAAATTATTTGTCATCTTGAATTAAGCATAGACGTTTTTAAAATAAGTCACACTATGACAAAAAGCATATTATAAGCATAAACCATGAATTTTTTAAAAAATAGTAAATTTGACTTCAGTGAGGCTATTAGAAAGTTTTTCAAAATATACCATTAGAGATCTAAAAGAAAGGCCAGGGGAAAAAAATTGCAATTTGTATGTTTGATAAAGGACATGAATCCAAGATACATAAAGCAATAAGAGCTCTTATAACTCAATAAGAGCAAGAAGATCATAAGCGAAACATTTCAATCAACTTGTTACCCGATAATATGTAGATATAGAAATGTCAAATAATAAGGGGCTCAGCTGAATTGGACATTAGGAAAACAGAAGATAGGGCAAATCCTAGGCCTCCTGAGGGTCAGCTGCAGATGCTTCTCATAAACTATCACCAATCTCCACCTTAGAATGCTATGGGACTGGAGTCAGTTTGGAATGTGGCTTTTTTTAATAAACACTTTGGACAATAAAAATTAAAAAGTGAAATGTAACAAATTCCTTTAAATCCAGTTTGTGATTATATGTTACATTTAAGTAATGTAACATATTATCTTCATCCAATATAATGGAAAGTTTTCTAAGGGAAAACTAAATTTAAAATTCTATAGCTCTACGAATTCTAGTTTGGTTTCCAGACTGCTCAGTCTTCAGAAAACACTAAGGCAAGACCTAGTATATCTCCTATAAATGAAGCAAGTTTTGGTTTCATTAATAAAATTATTATACACTGTGATTAACTTTAGCCAATAAGAGGTATGGAGGTAGTTTAGTTAGTTCATGCTTACTTACTAGTAATGTCCAGATTCTGAATCATGTATTGTAAGCACTTTTAGAAGTAAAATAAATACACCTTTATATTTTAAGCCCACACCTGTTTAGGAAACCTTCCCAAAAGGATAAAAAAAATTGAAAAACGGGTTCCTTTCACTACTTGGTGTTCACATGTAGTACTGTGTATTTTCTCTTTGACTTCACCGTTAAATGCCCAATGTATAAAAATTCAGTATGTAATCTCCTTATTTCATGGTTCAAGTGGTATTTTAAGGTGTTTATAATAGACAATTGTCCAGGAGTATCTGCAGGGGATTAGTTCCAGAACCCCTGCTGCCAACCTGTGGATATCAAAGGATGCTCAAGTCCTTATATAAAATGAAATAGTATTTGCATATAACCATTACACACCCTCTCATATACTTTAAACTATCTCTAGATCACTTATAATTCCTAATATAATATAAAACCTATGTAAATAGTTTTTATACTGTATTGTTTTATTTGTGTTATTTTTAGCTTTTAAAATACTTCCATTGATGATTGGTTAAATTCACAGATGTAGAATCTAAGAAGTACAACCTATGAATATGAAAGACCTAATTAAAATTGTCTTTGTAAATAATTTTCTTTTCCTTAGGGAACTACAATTATTTGATTTACTAACAGCACCTTTTTAAAAATATTTTAACACAGCAATTTTTTCATGAATGTTGTGACGAGATTAAAAAGTTAAAACATAATGTTACAACATAATTAAATTTACTATTTTTCTAGAGAAACAGACCCTAAAAATGGGGAAATGATTCCTTATATCTGTGATGTTTTATGCATTGTAGTATCTCCTAAATTCCTTATAATGGCTGAAATGTGTTTATTCTTGAAGATCTGTTATTCTACATGAATTAACCATAAAAGTACTATTTTAACTAGGCAAGGAGAATTGTACTATTTAAGTACATTCCTAAACTCTAAGGAGCACATGACATTTATATTCTAATGTTCTAATAAAAGTTTAATTTCTAAAATTTTAAATACAAAGTGTTTTAACTGCCTCATAAATCTAATGCACATATACATGTAACAATATTCTCCTTTAGACATCTACTTTAAAAATGTTAATAAGGGTATATAAAGATAATAAGTTTGATGCAGTGTTTTGTACAGAGTAATAATATTAGAACATTTTTTTTACTTATTTTTTAAAAATAAAGGGAAAAGAAGGTAACAAGAAAGGCCTTTACTTGGAGCCATTCAATTAGGCGCCTTAGCTGCTTAGAGTCTGGTGCTAATGAGGTCAAGGCACAAGGTCTAATCCTCACATGGGCCAATTAACATTATTCTGCTCCAGCTCTCAGACTAGGTAGTTTGCAAAGTGCCCCACTCACAAAAAGGAAGCCAAGTAATAAAGTGCTGGAGGATCACTGAAATCTAGAAAAATCTCAGTTGAATAACATTCAGGCAACATCTCTGCCCCACTGTAGCTCTATTATGTTTCAGTTAAACTGGTCACTCTTGGGTCCAAATTATACTGTGTGTGTGATTTCCACCCTTTGTGAACCTTTTTTTTCTTTAATCCTCTGTGTTGTTCATATTTTTACAAATTAAAATTCTTCTCATCCCTTAAATCTTAGGACATTTTGCACCTGTTTACAAACCATTGCCGCTTTATTCTCTGATATTAAAATACCACGTTTATTGTAATCATGAGATATTGGTCTCATATTTTACACATATGTATGAGATAAAAATCCACCAGAAAAAAAAACCTTAAATTAGATATCCTGTGCTACTATTCAACTTTATGTCTCAGTGTGTCTTGAAAATAATGTATTTCCATAAATATTTGCTTAAAAAATGTATAAAAAATGTATACAACCTAATTATATA
>NW_016107361.1:8125876-8129854 GCF_001604975.1 Cebus imitator | reverse complement strand
TTTTTGACAGCATCTGGCTCTGTCACCTAGGCTGAAATGCAGTGGTGCAATCATGGCTCACTCTAGCCTCAATTTCCTGTACTCAAGTGATCCTCCCACTTCAGCCTCCTGAGTAGCTGGGACTACAGGCACATGCCATGATGCATGGCTAATTTTCTTTTTTTGCTTTTTGTAGAGACAGGTATCTCAATATATTTCCCAGGCTCAAGCAATCCTTTTGCCTTGGTTTTTTAAAGTTCTTGGATTACAGGTGTGAGACAAGCTCACTCAGCCAGTATTTTAGTATTTTCACTTTTATTAAAAATTTTATTACATACAAATTAGGATTACATTAGCTTCAACTAACAATATCTGACTGTCTTTCTCCTAAAAAATGATTATAGTATTGTTTGGAAGGATATCAGGCTCAGAGAAGCAATGAGAAAAAGGAAAAGCAGATTTAGAAACTAGCCTTTAATTAAATAAAGCAACTTCAGAGGAGCAAAAAGTTGAAAGTCACAAAACCATCTTTTATCTGGAATAGTCTGGCCAGAAAGCATATATATTGTAAAAACTACCTTTGCTGTTGCTTTAATACAATTAAATAGCTATGAATTACATACTCAAGATTTAAATTCCTGAGTAGTGGAGTTCTAGTGAAGGAGACTTAGCTTCCAGGAGATGGAGAGAGGAAAAATCTAGGTTTGTATTTCCCATGGGGTATTCATCACAAGTGTCCATTGAGCCCCTGAAATGTGATTAGTCCTAACTGGGATGAGCTGTAAGTAAAATACGTTGGGTTTTAAAGACTTGGTAAACATTTCAAGAAAGAAAAATATCTCAATATTTTCATATTGCTTATATGTTGAAACTGGTTAAGTAAACTGTATTAATAAAATTAGCTTTAGCGGTCGGGCGCAGTGGCTCATGCCTGTAATCCTAGCACTTTGGGAGGCCACAGCAGGTGGATCACCTGAGGTCAGTGGTCAGCCTGGCCAACGTGGTGAAACTCGGTCTCTACTAATAACACAAAAATTAGCCGGCGTGGTGGCAGGCACCTATAATCCCAGCTACTCAGGAGGCAGGGGCAGGAGAATCACTTGAATCCAGGAGGCTGAGGTTGCAGTGAGCAGAGACTGCGCCATTACACTCCAGCTTGGGTGAAAGAGCGAAACTGTCTCAAAAATAAATAAATACATAAATAATATTACCTAATTATAAAAGTGTTTTTTTTTTTTTTTTTTTTTGTAATTGTGACCACTAGTACCAACAAACTAATAGTGAATATTTGATATCATTAGGGTCAATCATGGAATGGGTACCACACATTCACAAAGAACTTTATATTTTGGCTTTTGATTTTTTCCAAGTGAGTAAATACATAGCAACACAGAAATCTACTACTATCAAGACAGAAACATAAAGATGCTCATTATCCTTTAATGTTTATCTCATTATCAGGTTTCAGTGGCTATTTTAAAAAATCTTGTGAATGCAAAAATTATATTCCATTATATTTGCTTAATGTATGTATTTTAAGAGATGTATTTAAAATAAAAGATACACATCTACATATTTACTTTTGTGAAGTTCTACCTTAACTTTCAAAGTTTTCTGTGAAAAAAAAATCAATACTGCGAATGTTCAATACTTTGTATTAAAAACAGATGAATTCAAGTCCTCTCTGTATGTATTTTTCCTATTTCTTCTTTAGTATTCATTAGTATTTCAAGTAATTCTTTTAATTGCCTCTTTACTGTATAATGCCCTCTGGTAATAGTGTCATAAATATAAATATTTTATTTTAAATATGTTATGAGATTTTGAAGATATCTTAGTTTTATCACTCATATTTCTGCAAAATTAGATATCTTAGTTTTATTGCCAAACTCTCTGCTGGATACACAAAATATTCTCAGTTAATTTGCACTAAATTGGACTACCAGTCAAAAAGAAAAAGTGGAAGCTACTAGTAAAAAATTTTAAAAGGAAAGACAATAAGAAAAGTCTAAGAATTTTATTCCAAAACACTTTTAGGGATGAAAGCAAATCCCATGTTTAAGATTTGGAGGCTGTCTATTTTGTTATAACAAAATGCTTTATATTTAGAATACATCATCAAGGTGAAACTGTTGTGTGAGACTTGTATGAATGATAATATGTCACTTTAATAAAATGTTTATTCATTCCCAAATACACTGGAACCTGTTTATAAAGCTCAGTTCTGGAAATAGGATTAACATATACTTCAGTTTAAATATAAGATGACAAAAGATTGCTACATATGGTTTTATTTTATATATACAGAATATATAAATTTATACAGAAAAATAAAGAATATATAGAAAATGTAGAATTTATATACCAAATATTTTAGAATTATTGTTTAGTTTTCAGTTTGAATAGATATATGCAAATCTCTGTTAGCGCTTATTAAATCTTTAAAATGATTTTGTGTTTCAGTCAAACATAATATAATTACCCTTTGCATTTTCTTTATTTTCTGTTCTTTTATTTGTATGTTACTTTGGTATTATAGTCATATAATTATGTGCATTCATCCTATTTAAAAAAATATAAATTATTTTTATAATATAAACTGTATTATAGTTATATAATAATGCACATAATTATATAACTGCATTATAGTTATATAATTATATAACTATAATGAAGTTTACAAATACAGTAACTCCACATGACAATTTTTAGAGAAAAATGTGGGTGGATCTTCATTATATAAAGATAGCTAGAGGCCAGGCATGGTGGCTCACACCTGTAATCCTAACACTTTGAGAAGCTGAGGCAGGCAGATTGCTTGAGCATAGGAGTTCAAGGCCAGCCTGGGCAAAATGATGAGACCTTGTCTCTATAAAAATTCTTAAAGTAGTAATTTTCAAAAAAATAATATGCAAAACAAAGTCTGTTAGAGAAAATATACCTATTTATTTATAATATACTCCAGATTTCTTTCTAAGACAAATGATATAGTTAAAAGGAGATAACTAGAAACGGAAGATCTTGAAATATATTGAGGAAAGAATAAACCTCCCAAAATACTGTAGATATCTCACTTAAAAGGTAAATTTGGCATTGAGTTTGTGTCTTTCAAGCCAGGAAAACTAATGGAAATTGCAAATTTAATTAACTGATAGAACAGAAGTATAGAAGCACTTCTGATTTAAAATTATGTTTGTGTGTCTTTAACAAATTAAGAAATAGCTGTATTTTTATTAGGAGGAAAGCATTTTTGTTTTAAAAACTCAAATAATACATAAAGTTTAAAAAATAGGGTGAAATTCTTTCACAAAGTAAAAACTGATATTACTTTTGTTTCCATATTTCTAACCTTCTGTACATATTCATACATGCATATAATATTTATTTAAAGAGATATAAGCATGCTAATTTCTTCACATTCTTATGGTATATGTTACTGCCATACTATATATTACAAAGCATTTTGTTACTTAAAATTATATGTAAGTACAATGCATATAAATATATATACTTCATATGTCAGATAATATTAAACATATTTATAAATATTAGTGTTAATATTCATATATGATAGAAATATAAAGTCTATCTTATTTATCATATATTATCATATGATAAAATATATGCAACATTCCACATAATCATTCTCTCACCATCTATAATTTCATATTCATATATTTAATGTCATCATTCGGTGATATCCTTAAATAATTTTTTCCATGTTTATACAAAATAATTATTGTGTGTATACTTCTGTTTACAAAATAAAGTTATTGACAAGGTACAGTGGCTCCTGCCTATAATCACAGGACTTTGGTAGGTGGGCGGATCACTTGAGGTCAGGAGTTCAAGATTAGCCTGGTCAGCATAAACCCCATCTCTATTATGAAATACAAAAATATTAGCCGGGCATTGTGGCACACGCTTGTAATCCCAGCTACTCAAAAGGTTGAGGAAGGAGGATGCTTGCTTGAACCCAGATGGCAAAGGTTGCAGTGA